>NW_027526436.1:0-193529 GCF_048455015.1 Haemaphysalis longicornis | reverse complement strand
CACACTAAAAATTTTTACGCCCAAAAGGGTGCTTCAGCTTGTCGCCGCAGGAGCACCCTAAAAACTGAATATTTTACGCCCTTTAGGGTGCTTGGATTTTGTCGCCGCAGGAGCACCCTCTGTGAAGCACCCCAGAAGACAGGTGCCCTATAAACACCCTTTTCCGCCTAAAAGTATCCTAGGGTGCTACTTAGCACCCCAATCTGTAGGAGCATCTTCTGCAAAAGCACCCACCTAAAGGGGTACGAAACGGGTGCGTCATCCTCGGTTCACAGGTGCAGCAGGTGTGAGACCACATATTGCACAATATCACACACGATTATGGTATGAAACATTCGTGCTTTTTAAGCTCGGTTCTGTGAGACATTCCATTGAAGCTTAACATCAGCTGATAATTTCCTTGAACTTGTGTCACCGATTGTTAAAACATCAATTTAAAAAGTCAGGAGCCACATCTCAGTACAGTTATAACTTTAGAGCTAGTTGATTACCCAAAACTTCGTAAAAAACCAATTATATGTTCACTTTGCCGAACTGCAGTACACATCCTTCGAGATTCACTGCAGAGCCTAACCATGCTGTGCAGTGAAAGCAATTAGGTGTGCAACACTTCAACCACACAAAACTTCCTTGAACCTTAAAACCCGTGGTTTCTTAGTATTGCATCAAACTTCCAATCAAGGTAGCTACCTGCAATCAAGGTAGCTACTTCCAATCAAGGTAGCTACCTGCAAGGTAGTGCCTTATTCTTGAGCTGAGCAGGAAGGTTCAATATCAAGGAAGACAAAATGCAAAATGTATAGTTTCCTCTGTAATGCGGCTCATAATATAGTTCCCTCCGTACTGCGGCTCATAATCTACTTATAAAAGTTGGGTACCCAAGCCATTTATTTTTGTTTGCATTATTCTTTTTGCTTTACGGAAAAATATTCATATGGTACAGCACTTGCAAGGTTTGGTGGTATTTGGAGTTTTATAAACATACCTTTAGACTAAATGACCCCACATAGCAATAACAAGAACTGCAAACATCACAGAACAACGCATACAAGTTCCCTGGTGAAGCCCATGGTTGAAATGTAATGCCATTGTTCAGAAAACATTATTTTATCATGAGGCTAGCTTGTACATGGTGCCTTGCATTATGTCCCTGCCGGTGGATGTGGGTTCATTTGTCACTGTTGCAAATGAAAAGCCAACAGCCAGGGCCCATTAGTTTTGGCTAGTATTACGAGGTGCCTCACGGTAAGCATTCTACGTCGATAGACTTTTTTAGAGTTGACTAGAACTGAAATCAGCAAAAGATTCTCTACAAAACACTCATTCTATCCGCAGCTTTAGGGTTTGCTAATTTCCATAGTTGGGTTTCTTCTGCCTTTCTTAACAACATTTTTCTTTTGATAAGAAGGTGCACAACCAAAAGCAAAAAGCTTTTCTGTAAACCTTTGGTAGCTATATAATTGTTACAAAATATTTTACTCTAAATATGGCAGCTTAAACTAAAAATATTTGCATTTAAAAACATTAAAATAAGTTTAAATTGATCATAAATTTTTAGCTGTTTTTACGCAAAACTGTACATGGGATATGAAGTGCACCACAAGGAGGGCTTTGGATTAGCTTTAGCAAATTTGGGACATTTAAGGTGCACTGAAATCTCTACGCATGCGCTTTTTCACTTTCTGTATCCACCAGGAAAATGGCTGCCAATTTAGACAGCGATTCTAAATAGTAGTTGACGTGCATTTTAAAATAATCACAAACATTATAGCCACAAAATTAATTTTTACAAGTTGTAGACATTGCCCGTTACACCAGACATTGGACTACACTGTCAAGAGCTTTGACATCTACAATGACATCTACATCTACAATGACGTCTACAAAGCAGGCTTATACTGGTAGAATGTTTCATACCATAATTACTGTGTGTTCAGAGCTCACGTGTGAAGTATGGATACTGCTGCTTCAGCAAGAACCGAGGATGAGCACCCTTCCTGGTTCTGAAAAAAAATAACAGAGGAAATGCCTTAAGCAGGATTCTGAAACGGGGTTGAATGAAACAAGAATGAACAAGAAATTCTTTCAAAACATGTAAAGCAATGCAAACAACTATTTATTTCAACTTATTTCTACAAAAGACCACCTCATGAAGACTGGTGGTGGGGTATTGGCTCAAAAAAAAAAAGCAGAGAGCACTTATACAAATGCTACAGGGAGCCTTCGCAGCCAACAATTGTTTGAACACACCTAAACTAATTACTGTTCAACAAACTCATAAAAAATGTTTGAATGCATAAAAAACCAGTGGTAAACACAGGAAACAGTTAAAACAGAATGACGGCACAAGTTTGTCCCGTCGTTCTCTTCTGTGTCCTGGGTTTTCCTATGGTTTTTCATCCATTCAAACATGTACCAGCTAGCCCAGTCCAACGCCTTGGTATCATAAAAATATGGATAGTCAATCCTTACACAAAGTTGAAAAAAAAAGAAAGTATAAAGTAGGTGACAAAATTAAAACGACAGCAAAATGGTTGGCTTTTAATTTTAAATGATAATATAAAAAATAATGGCATGAATGAAAGTGCGCAGCACGCGAAGTACCTTGTTGCTAGCCCGACATTCCACTTTGAAGCAAAATGTCCGCTTTCAACACTACATAGGCTAAACATGCAATGAGGCATTCCTTTAGGCACACAAAATATACCATAATTGTTAAAAAAGCTACGAATTAGTTGAAAAAACCTGACCACGACAAATTGGAATTAGTGACTAGATACAGTTTCAGAAATACACAGCGACATCATATAAAAATATATGGTTCCCATACAAAGATTGATCATAACAAAAATTCAGGACATTTATCAGACTGGCATCAATGTGCAAAGCAGCTTAATGAAGGAAGACGGTCTTCACTAAAAACATGTTAATATTGGGAGCTCATGTGCTTCCCTGCAAGTTGGGTGTGTAAATCCACTGACATCTTAACTAACCCGCCTGAATCATCACTTGATAGACATTGAGGAATTTTACGAATTGGTTTATTGTAGCCAGCTGTCTAGTTTATTTCCCTATTTTTCTTGGCATTTCGTGTCTAATTCTAAATTTGGTGACTAGATAGCTTTTACTTTGGTCATGCACTGGTGACAACGAATATTTGATTTTACTTTTAAAAAATTTCAGTTTTGTTTTATTGCTCACCAGCCAACAATCTGAAATATCAGAGGTGCTTAAAATGTATGTTGGCATTTCCTTCCTGCAGTGTAGTACAACTAATCATGACTTTTACCATAATTTGTTCACAAATCGTAATATGTGGAAAGTATTCAGCTTAATGAAAATGTCATTTCAGAAGCATGCACAATCAACAAGGCCTCAATGACTCTCATGACGTGGTCCACTTGTTTCTGTCACAAATAACCTGAGTGCAGACACATTCCACCGAAGACGAAGGTAACATGCCCTCTTGGGTGATGAATAGTTAAAAAGCCTTACGAGTAAATTTGCTGCTCAGCACGTGAAATTGTGGCATTAAAACAAAAAATCCCTCTGCGGCATCTTTCACTTGGAGGAGCGCTTGACCACAAACTTTGAGAAGCTGGAAAATGCTCCATGAACCGCTCCAGCCAGCAGAAACGATGCAGGACACAAGTTGGTAAGCGGACCGTTGGCATCCTGCGATTGTGAAGATATTTCTGTTTAGTAGATGCTCTTCTTTTTGTACCACTGTTTATTTCACCTTTAACAAGCAGCTGAACTCCTTAACGTTCGCATAATAAAATGCTGCAACGCGGAACAGTTAGCAGGGTTAACTCAATTTTGCTTTTCTACGAATTAACACAATGTAGGTAATCTGTGTCAAGAAGTGTCATCTCCTTCTTGTAAACGGCAATGAACGGACGTGGTTTTTATGCATGTAAAAGTTCTCCATCATTTTTTTTGACAGAGTGTTTTGTTTCTAAACAGCGGGGCTGGCTGGTCGAGTACTGGCCTTCATGCGGAGTCCCCACAATCCTTGCAGTGCGCCGCTAAGTGCGAGTTGGAGGTGACTCCTTTCAGACTGCACTTCTGTTCGCTCAACCTTTCCATTTAAACACCCCCCTGGTCTGTCCAATATACATCCGTCTGCATCCGAGATGAATCTTGTACATGACTCCCCATGCGCAATTTGCGAACCTCTCCACGTGTTTTACACTGCAAGTTGACCGCTGGCGTTCGCTTCCTCATTGCAACCGCTTTTGAAAAGCTCGACAAATGCCGCTGAGCGGTTCCTTCCCGAGAAAACCACCTTAGTACGGTACCGGGTTCCAATCTTCTTCAGCCGGTGCCAAAAGCCGTATATGCATAGTATGACGGCCACCTGCTTGCGTGGTTCGTCCTCGCCCATGTTCAATGCCTGCTCCTTTTCTTGTTTGAAGCGCTTCAGGATCATCTGTGCTTCCGCCAGCGCAATCGACATAGGACACCCGACTTCATCCAGGCTTTTACTGCGAAGTAGTAAATGTGTAACTCCACCCTCCCGGTCTCATTCCTGTGAAGCCGATTTACTTTGAGCCTCTCCGTGGCTTCGCCTCGACAGAGCCGACCCGTTTTTCAAAACTGTCATTCCCCTCGTCAGTACGGACGCTTGTTTCACAAGTCATGCGATCGGCTGATAGCGGCGGTTGGGCGGCCATTAGCGAGTTTTAGCTGACCGTCTTTCACGGTCCGCTCCGCCCCGATAACAAGCGGGAGCGCCACTGCGCATTTGTGGCGTGCTTGACCGCGAACGGCATTGGCTCCGGTTGCGCTGAGCGTGCCGCCGATTCCAGATCAAACCGTCGGAAACGGTTTGCTAAAACCCTCTATTATCAGATGGTTGAGGAGAAAAAGAGGAGCGTGAATGGGCGTAAAAACGCCCGAAAGCCGCTTACGCCGCTGCCAACCATGCAGCCACCGCAGTTGTCGCCTGAAATTCCCCCTCCGTGCATAGCTGTGAACTGGTCCAGGTTGAAGAGAACTTGCCTGGTAGGTGTATTTCGCGCCTAAGCATGCGCCCATCACTGGTGGCGGTTTATGCGTGCAAGGGTTTGGGGTGGAAGGAGGCAATGTGTACGCACAGCTGGGCTTCATGCCGCTACCGATAACACACCCGTTGTTCTGGTGGGAGACATAAACGTGGAAGACTCATGTGTAATACACCCTGTCAGCTGCGCTCATGTAATTGAGCGGCTTGGATTTGGGCTGATGTGTTACGCCGACAGTAAGATGCGTACGGTGGGAGAGGAAAGTGGACAGCCACATCCTTGTTAGCTAGAAAAAAGCTTGAGGCCTTTCCCGCTTTAACTCGCTATGGGACGGACGCTTGTCACTCGCCTAGAACAAGAAAAGCGGGAATTGAAGAAGCGTCGGCCCGAACAGAAGCGCGAATGGGCGAAAAAAAATGAAAAGCCGCTGTGCCGCCTTTGCCGCCTCAAGTTACAGGTGGTCGAGTAAGCCGATAGTATTTATTCAGCCTAAAGGCTTTCAGAACGACAATTTCGACGGTGTTGTTCTCTTCTAAGCACGCGCACTCAACCGATTTCCGGTTTAGGCATGCACATGTTGAGAATGGAGGGAGGGTGGCCGTGCACGCACAGCTATAGGTTTCATGCCCTCACTGATAACATGTCCGTTGTACTGGCGGGAAGGTTAAATGCGGGCGTAAACAGTCCAATGCAGCCTGTGCGGTGTCTTCAGTGGTCGAGCGGATTAGGTTGGTGTGTTACGCAAACGGTAAGATGCCCACCCCGCCGCAAGGAAACACACACCTTTGTTTTCATCGGCAGAAATGAAGCTTAGGTTCTTCCAAGTTTTATTCAGCTTATAGGCTGGGAAGTATGCTCAATTGCAAGTTACAAACAAACATGCTTTCGTTAGTGCACTCCGTGGGCTACGTTCAGCTTCACAGATCATCCTTCATCACAAAGTGGAAAGACTGTAATATCTTTTTACCTGGTCCGAACCACCTCCCGCTATGTTGCGCACGCACCTCTTATTCAGCGCCGAATAAATAAATGAAGGCCTTACCACCACCGGGGTTAAGGCCACTGTGGAGCATGCTCAAAATCCTCCACCAACACGACAGACGCGCGAACCATAGAGTTTCATACTAATATATACTAAAGGGAAAGCTGGTGCTGCATTCGCGGGCCGCCATGGGCGGCGCCATCGCTGCTAGCGACGTTCCTCGCCTCCTTGGCTTGGTTAGCCACATGGCTTCTTTTTCGCCTTGGAGCCAAAATCAATAAAAATGAGTAGCATTGGCTTTTTATTCTTGCATGAAGCTTATAAATAATCTCTAACAAATATATCTTTCTGGAGGTTTAATTTTATAATAATATAACAAATTCGATTTATTTTCTGCAGTAATATTGTTGAATTTTTGCAGCCAGAAGCAATTTGTCAACCTATTCGTGAGCCATGCCAAGGACAAGTGGAACGTGCGAGCCCGGTACATGACCGAACGCTCGCTGAAGCGCGGCTCCCCTAGACAGTGGCCCCAGGTTTCCCTCTAGTGTATATGAGTATGAAACTCTATGGCGCGACCTTCGGATTCGGACTCCCTTTGAAGAAAACGAACTGGTCTCGGCCGATACTCCCGTCTTCTTCGACAGTCACCCAGTAACTGCTCGCGTCGATAACGGCGCTGATAATTCGGTCTTAAGCTTTCCCGCCCAAGCAAGCTGCGCAAAGCCACGACGCCGTGGTGTGGGCCCCAAATATGCACAGCTGGTGTCTGTACCACCCGAATCAGATTTCAAGCTGCCACCTTCCCCGGTTGTTTTGTTGTGCTGCGGGAATGCTCAAACCCGAGAACACTTGATTTGGACTTCCTTCGAGAATACAGAGCTGTTATCAACTTACGGGAGTTCGTTGTTGCATTTTTGACCTCGCGTCCTGTCAGCGATGAGGGACTTTGCGTCTACACTTTACGTGTTAGCGGCGACAGCGTTGCCCTACCCCCTAGAGCTAGCAAGTTTGTTACTGTCGAGTGCAAGCGATAGGCTTTTAGTGCGGGTATCGTCCAAGAAAGCGTTTCACTGCTGCTCGCCCAACAAATCTGTGTAGCACAGGGTCTTGTTGACGTCCCCAACGTGAGAACGGAAATACGCATTACGAACGTCAGCACGGAACGCCAGCATTTATCGAACGGGACTGCAGTCGCCTTCCTGGAAGCAATAAGTGATCAGAACACACCAGGAAACCTAGGAGTACAGTTGAACAGAATGAACCAGGAAACGCCATGAAAGTTGCCCTAAATCCTAACCGGACACCATCACAACCGCAACAGCTTCTCAGCGTTATTAACTCGTTTACTGACTGTTTCGCGCTGTCATCGCAAGTACGGCCAACGGTGATAACTAAACATCGTATCATCACTGGCGAAAGCGGACAACCTATTCGGCAGCACCCTTACCGAGTTTCGACTAAAGAAGAGGACGCTTATCGTCGTCAAGTGAAGGAAATGCTCCATGACGACGTCATACAACCATCGACAAGCCCGTGGGCATCAGCGGTCGTCCGCGTTGAGGAGAACGATGGTACTCTCATTTTCTGTGTGGACTACAGGAAACTCAACAAAGTAACAAAAAAAGGACGTCTACCCTTTGCCACGCTTTCACGACCTGTGTGACCACTTGCGCCATGCTTGATTATTTTCGTTCATTGATCTCCGCAGCGGTTACTGTAAAATAGAGGTAGATGAAGGAAATCGCGAAAAACAGCTTTTATAAGACCTGATGGGCTGTTCGAATCTAGGGTGCTTCCTTTCGGATTGTGCTCGGCCCTAGCCACTTTTCAACGAATGATTGGCACTTTTTTGTGTGAGCTAAACTGGAAGGCATATCGGGTGTGTCTGGACGACGTTGTGGTGTTTTCAAAGACGTTTGAAGAACATTTCAACCACCTTCGTGCCGTTCTTGAAGCCATCCTCTCCGCCCAGCCATCACTAAAGGCAGGAAAGTGCCACTTTGGGTACGAAGAGCTTAAATTTGTGGGTCACGTAATACGTCCTCAAAGCGTCCGTCCAGATCCCGAAAAAAACAGATACGGTTGCTGCTTTTCCAACGCCAACCGACCAAAATACTGTACGTCGTTTTCTAGGTGTTTGTGCCTACTATGGCCAGTTTGTGGAAAACTTTTTCAACAGAGCGGGACTGTTGACGTGGTTAACAAAGAAAGATGTGCAGTTAAAGTGCGGCCAGGATGATTCTGCAGCATTTGACGAGATCAATGGACGCTTTCGGAGCCCACCTGTAGTCAGCCACTCCAATGAGGGCGCTGTCGCTGAGCTGCACACAGATGCAAGCGCCGTTGGCTAGGGCGCCGTACTCGTTCAGTGGAAAGATGGCGTGGATCGGGTCATAGCTCAAGCGACCCGTACTCTGTCACGTGCGACAGCCATCTATTCCACGACTGATAAAAAATACTTAGCCGTCACATCGGCCATCACTGAGTTTCAACCATATTTGTCCGGGATACATTTCAGGGTGTCTACTGATCATCAGCCTCTATTTTGGTTGGAAAATCTAAAAGATCCTTGGGGGCGTCACGCTGGGTGGAGTCTCAGGTTGCAGGAATTTGATGTATCACTTACGAGTGAGGTCGTGAGAACAGCGACGCGGACTGCCTCTGCCGTTCCCCGATGGACTGAACCTCGAACGACAAAGACGGCAACGAAGGCTTTCTTGGAGCCATGACGCCCTCTGCCCTTGCTCAAGAACAACGTAGTGATGCGGAGCTGCGCCCTGTCAGCGATTACCTGGAGGGGCCCATCCCTCGATTGCGAAGCTCGCGCGCCCCTAGTCGTACGTCGTTTTGTTTTCGAAAAACATCCTGTGTAAGAAAAATTTTGCTGTCACAGAAATTACGTGCTTGCTTATTCCTCCGAAATCCCTGTGTGAAGACATTTTACAGTTACGTTACGATGAACCATCCTCAGGCCATCTAGGCTGGTCGAGAAAGATACAACTCGTCGAGAAGATACAAGATAAACTCGTCTAGAAAGATACAAAATTCGTCGTATTTTCTGCGAGCGGATTGCATGTTGAATGCAAGAGCTATAGAGGCGATACATAATTTCGTACAATCGTTTGCCCAAGCGTACGTGGACAAACACACGATTTATTCATGTTTGAGTTTTTCAGTGAGGCCATAATAACGCGGGCACATGTGAGGCTGTGCATGCAAAATAGTGAAACATCTAAAATACCCAGTGCAGGTAACATAGATGTACATTGCAAGTTCGTTTCGAAATCTTGTCAGCCGTTTGCAATAGAAGGTAATGCCGCAGTTTTGAAAACCAGGTGCAGAGAAAGCAGGCATAATTGACCACCAGGAGAACACCGAGGTGGCGTGTAAAAAGCGTTCACTAATCAAGAAAAACTTGGAAGTCATAAACGCAACGCGAAGTGTATTGGTACAAATTAAGAACAAATGAACGTGGGCAGCGCAAGTAATGCGAAGGAAAGATAACCGTTGGTCATTAGGGGTAGCAGAGTGGATCCCTAGAAAAAGCAAGCGTGGCAGGCGGCGCCAGAACGTTAGATGGGCAGATGAGATCAAGACATTTGCGGGGAATGGTTGGCCGGAGTTAGCGCAGGACCAGGATAATTGGAGAAAAATGGGAGAGGCCTTAGACCTGCTGTGATCTAGAAAGACTGGTGATCATGATGATGATGACGAAGTACTTCCTCAAGGAACGTTTCATTCCCCTCGCAGACTACACAATCTGACGTCGTTCATGTCGCAAGAACGAAGCTGTACTACACCCGCCCGACCTCACATTGAACTGCTCTAGGACTGCGCATCGGGACGATGCATCCACAGGAAAGGGGGTAATGCCGCAGGTATTACCTGTTTTGAACTGTGGCACACGGCTATTTTCCCTACCGGGTCATGTACGATAGTACAAAAACATGGCTCGGAGAAGAAGAGAAGCTTGACGAGCTAAAGCTTCAGCTTTTGGTGCTTCGGTTCCACAACATCTTGTGGGTCCTCTGCAAATCCGGCTGGTCCAGTTAATACTGGTTTTGTGTCGGTATTTGTCACAATATAAAGAATCATCCACCTTCGAAGTTTCATAATCGCCTTCAAGGTGCTTTGTTTTATGTCATAATATATTTCAAGAAATTCAACAGCACGCTCTCCTAGCACAGAGGAAGCGCCTGGTCACTGCAGGATCAAGAGAGTTCTTTTATAGTAGAGTAGCGAGCCACCGCAGAAGAAACAACTAGAATCCCAGATGGACACGTCCCCGAACTCGCGACTCTCCATAAAAACTCTCCCCGTGCAGAAAAACCTGTGTCGAAACCAACACAAGGCCAGGCGTCAATTCGGGACCCAATGTTTTTCGAGAAAACTTCTAGCAATATGAAAACATAGTATACACCGATGCGGTGATGTTTGAAAGTACGAAGACAATTTTCTCAGTATACTGCCCTGGTAACCTTTGTGTCTTCGTCAGCTCCCTTATCTGCTGTGTAACCGGGCAATATACGAGGTTAGGCTCATGAGTGGAACTGAATCATTACATAATGCACTATTATGGATACATGCGAGGCAGCCCTGAACAGGTCGTCACCTCAAGATTAGTGTGAGCTAATTGAGAGGGCAAGAGAGCCATGCTTCGGCTGCCTACAGTACGTTACCCCATTTTCTGAACTTCCAGTATATTTTGCTCAGTGAAGGTATTGCTGTTCTGTATTAGCAAAAGCCAAAGAACTTCAGTAAAGCCACGAATTCAAATTGTAAATACTTCTAAACGCTGACACCGTCGACTTGTGCATCCAAATAGCCAACATCACTAAGCCGCAATCTTTCTCGGCCACGTATTAAGCCACACAAGCGCAGATGGCCTGTGTCTTTCTTGTGCCACGAAAGATAAAACCTGTGGTGGCTAGTTGTGCTCGCTACGATGGCCTTTATTTTTTGGAGAGCACTGAAATTTAGCAAATGCAGCAACTCTGCTCGAAAAGAACCCTCGACACCGAATCAACGCTATCGCGTGTTATATCTTCAGAGCTAAACGTAGATGTTATCTGCAACTTTTTGTTTGAGAGATTATTGACGCCAACAGATTGGTGCCAGCAAGTCGGGAGCCGAAAACACGAGAAACACACGACTTACGGGCCACAATTTCATGCATTGGGAGAACCGGCACATGTAAGGTACCGCCACCGGTCGGACCTATTGAGAGTCCTTATTTGGCCCAGCTACGCTTCTGCTGCATAATATTTCGGTCACAAGAATCTCCGCCAAGGCCGTAATTGTTTCTTTTGAAACACCCGCCCTTTTTCAGCGGTGAACCGAGATCATTACGATTGGGCCAACATGACGCCCTCAGTATTTATCTACGGCAAGGTGCAGGTGGTTTTGGCAATTGACCGTTTCATAATTTTCGACTGGGAGGAACCACAGCTGAACATTCCTTTTTGAATTGCGGACAACATATTCAGCAAACATTTCCACAGCTACTGGATAAACAGACGTGAAGGTATCACCAACGCGCTGTTTCCAGGTGATTGCTTTTATGTAAATCTATCGCTATTGAACACTTTCAGTACGTCAGAGGTTCTGCTGTATTTACATAGTTGAATATTGATTAGCTTAAACCTTGTCAAATTTCTAATAGCAATGCGGTGTCCGTCTCGCTGATGAAAAGTATTAATTCGTCGCTTGGACAGCATTCTAACGGGCGGCAATTCCCCCCGAATGCAAACAACATAATCGTAAGTAGGTGAGGCCATGGTAACGCTGCTGCAGTCACCCACACGAAGTACACATTAACTTCCAATGCGTAGTTGGGGACGCACACAACGCGTCACAATGGTCGCGTTGTTTGTCTTCCAACAGTTTGTCTGCCTACTCAACTATCCCAGTGATACTTGAAGCATTAGAAACCGCGTCTTCACCCGGTACAATGAATGGAGACTGCCGCAATTGTGTGCTAATGCTCTGCTCTCGTGGATGAAGCCCTCAGAATTTTGATGAAACCACAAGCACAGCTGGAGAATAAAATGAGCACTGGAAGTGGGAGCGCCGATGTCCGTTCCAGGTTCTTTAATCGAATTGTGCTGGGCACATGAAGGGAATTGCTGCGATGCAGTACCAAGTAGCCCGCATAGCCACCTCAATTTGACTAAAGTCGTACACTCTTTGCGGCATGAAACAGCGCGTAAGAAGTCAGTACTCAACCCTCGCGGGATGTTGAACGGGGTGGGCATTTTCCAGCGGAACATCTCCCACATAGTGGCCATGGTGAGCGGCATGTGCACGTGGTCCTCCCAGGTGGGAGCCCGGTCACGGCCCACCACGGTATCGATCTCCCGCTGCAGCTGCACCTGGAGCGTGTCGGATCGGTTGGCCAGGTTGAGCAGGTGGCAGTACAGGAACACGGGGCCCGTGGTCACGGCGCCCATCAGCAGGTCTATCAGGTTGCCCACAAGCCGGGAGACTGCGCATGAGAAAAATTTCGCGTCTACACAAAGTGAACCACGACGAGCGGGCGAAGCAATGTGGATCGTTTTTACCGGAAATACCCCAGTAGAGTGCTTACTACTGCTAAAATGATTTCCAATCGAGTTCAATCCAATGCAATTAAATTACATCCAATCCAATTCGTTTCAATTCAATCCAAATCCAATTCAATCCAATCCAGTACAATCCAATCGTCCTCGCGCATGCGAAGCACGGCTCTGCAGGAGCACCTCTGAACATTTCATTTTGTTCTTGTTAACCTTTTCTACACATTTTGTTCACACATGTTTCGATTTACACGGTGCTGTGTATCTCTCTCTCCCTCTCTCACTGTATTTTCTCTCTCTCCCTTTCTAACTTTTTGCAACCTTTTGTTTTGTTCTTGTTAATTTTTTGTGAACCTTTTGTTCACAGAGGTTGTGATTTAGAGGGTGCTTTGCCGTGAGCACAGACGCCGGACGCCGGACGGAGAAGCCTCGCACTTAAGGTGCTTCACGCCTAGAAAACTTTACGGCTAGGCCTGTTGCACCACAAGACCATTCTCGCACGACACAGTAGTGTTGATACGCCAAAACCAGCATTGGGCTAAGTTATTTCTTTCGAATTAGACGAGCAATTCTTGAGACGGGCAGGTAGAGGCAGGTAGAGGGAGGTGGATGAGACGGGCAGGTAGAGGCAGGTAGAGGGCAGGTAGAGAACTTGGGAAAACACGGCGCCAGGTGCGATTGACGTATGTCCTTCGACTACGTGTGACTAAAACTAAAAACGCGCTAAAAAACGTGCGTGGCGCGGAGTGTGTGGTGCGGTAGACTGCAGAGGTTGATTATGATGACGGTTGAATTTTTATGGCACAAGGCCAACTGGGGCAAAAAGTGCAGAATTTTCGGATTGTGGAGCAACTCCTTCGAGCCACACCGACTTCCTCTAGACATGCCCGCATGCAAGGCACTAGGAATCACAAACCCCCTAGAAATAAAGTAGTTCTAGTCATACAGTACGAACTAAATGTACTTCAATCATGGGAACTCAGCGCCCTGCAGGGGAGCGATTTACTATAAGATTTCGCTGACATAAGCATAGGAACGATTGTAAAAAATGCGAGGTGTTTCGGGGTTCTCTTTGTAGTGGCCTGAGTGTTGATAAACTTTGCTTAGGCGCAGATATACCCGGAGCATTGTTCACAGAGAAATTTTAGTGAAGTTGTGCGCTGTGTTTTTTCTTGTCCAATAGACGTATTTGTTTATTTTTTGCATGAATGGTGGGCGAGATACAGCAATCTTGAGGGGAACGGTAATAAATCATCTGAAAAGCATCCGAAAGGTGGAGGCATTAAACTTTCTAAATTCGGCAGCTTCCTTTTTTGCTTTTGCAATAAATTTAGAAGGAAAGCGGAAACGAACCGCAATCAGAGTTGTATAAACTGCAAGAAAGAGTCTATGTGAAGCCTTAAAAGATTACCTGAAAAGTACTGGCTTCCGTCCTTCTCCGCTTGACGAATTCTCTCCATGTAGATGTCGATGTAACTCTCATTCCGTTCACCAGTCCGCGTGGACTCATTTATATCCACCAAATCCCTGGGGAAAAGAAGTCGTAATGCCTAAACAGACCTGATTTTCGTATAGGGTACATAAAACTACCAGGAATACTAAGAATAAAATTGTACGCACTATAACTGTCAGTGTCCTAACAGCAAATACAAGGAATAATGGTATTACGTCCGCTTTTTCTGGAACGGAGCAGAGAAGACGCTCTAATACCTGGAACTTCACCAGCAAATGCAAGACGCGAGGTTGATCGGGTGTGACCATGAGTATGACGATCGAAACAGTTAGAGGGTGTGATCTCGACGATCTCGATAAAGATTGTCGTCAGAGTAAGTGGGGTACAAGGCTCCAGAGGACTTCACTCAGCCATTTGGTGGTCGAACATTTCAAGAAAGATTTATTCCGTTTGGAGCTGTGGACGAGAAAGTATAATGAATTAACATTACGTACTTAAGTGCGGGAGCTAGGTGGACCGTTCAGAGTATTACTATACTGTCTTATTACTATACTGTTTTATTACTATATATTACTATACTATTTAGGACTTTTAACGTGCCACACGTGAAAAAAATAACTCCCTGAAAGAAGAAAACATCCACAAGAAGCAGGATCATTTAAACCCACCATTCCTTCTGATTTTTTTAGTTTTCCGCCTAACACGGAAGGGCTCCTTGCTTTCGATCCACAGCTGACCTGGCCAAAAACGCAGTTATGGCAAGATTTTTGCACTACACGTTTCCAAGGCGACGAGAGCCAGGTAGGTTACAAAATACTGACAAAGAACGTAGGAGGTTGAACGAAATGTTATGCGTAAGCCACCGGTAGGTCTAGAAGGCGCTATCCAGAGTGAGAGCAAAGTAGAAAATTTATTTCAAGGGCAGCGGGAGACGGCCGTAGACATGGCTCTTGAACCAGCCTCAAGAGCTCAACTTCATAAAACGCTTGAGACCACCTCCCTATGACCTAAACGCACACCAGCCCTCCCCAAACAATCGTTGTTAGTTGTGCGATGGCTTAGCGTTTGAAATTTAAACGGCAAGCCAGTAAAGGTGTTCTTGCACACCAACGCATGGTTGGGCTCCCCTTACCGGACCACTGCGTGAAGCTTCGTGAACAGGCGCTCTCGATTGGCGCTGGGCGAAGAAGGCATCAGGCGGTCTAGCAGCACCGTCCTCAGCCAGGCTGCGCGGTGCTCCACAGGCACCGTGGCGGACTCAAGCTTGAAGCCTTCCAGAGCTTCGTCTAATGGCCTCCGACGAGGGTCTTCTAGGTCGTAGCGGTAGCCCAGTAAAAAGCGACTGATCGTGTTCACGGCGCTCCTGTGCAGGTACTGGCGGCAGGCTACTGGGCGCCCTTCGTGAGCAGCCAGGGAATCTGCAAGCTGCTGGGCCTCCTCCTAAAATCGGAAGCGAAAGCTCAACATCCGCTGTGAATACACTAACCCGTGTTTCAATATCCATTAATATTTATTTCGATATTCAAGAAGACGTGAGACTTTACTCTGGATTGTTGGCCAAATTGTTGATTAGACGTCATGGTTTTTATCTGCGCAAGAAAGGGCAGTGGGTGAAACCTAAGAACAGGCGGAACCACTGCGCAAAATCAGTTAATTTGCACTGTCCTGTGCCTGTCGCTCGCTTACGTCCAGTGTCTCTTGCGCAGTTGAAACTATGGCGCTCAAGAAAATGTTATCACTTGCAAACACCAGTCTCTTACGTGGTAAATCATGTCCCTACTACCTGCCAAATGATTAGCCATATTTCGACCACGTTAAAGAATTTGGTGACGGCGTTGTTTGAATGGGGAACACATTTGCATAAGCAGCGGCTGCGCTCTCAGCGGCTGGGCTCCAGATACCACAGCTTACCGCTTTTCTACAGTGACCTCACAAAGCTACAGTGTCTCGTTCTTTGTGTCTCATCTTTGCTTTCGGTGTGTATATTCCATTGAACGTGGCATTATAAGCTAGATGCCTGCACCTTGTTCAGGTGGTTGGGATAAGATTTTATTTCAGCAATTTTTGTGCTTGAAAATATTACCGGTGCGATATTCCGCCAAAATATGTTATCAAACCTTAACCACCATCGGCAAATTTTATACATATCCACTGTGCTTAGCTCACAGTTGGACACTAGAAATTATTTTGGATGAAAGCAAGTCGATAACCAGCTCTCTAGCGTTATTGCAGTTGACAATATGCACTTTTGCGCATATTGCGATGAGTGGTTTGAAAAATTTGCGCCGGAAAGAGTTTGGGTACACCAAATGGCAATATAAATAAATATTAGTTGGTATATTCATGTATCGCTTCATATAAATTCGTAAACCATCGCACGTAGAAAGTACAAAATCCTTAAGTTTGTGCACTCCTTCAGCTGGGGAACAAAAAAGCCACCAGGGGGCTGCGCAGCGCACAGTCACGTCGCATGTGCTCCCGCTTTTGGACTCCTTGGCTCCGAAACGACAACCGCCACCACAGCAAATTTACTACGAAGGTGTTTGTAGCGTCACCAGCTATTCGCCGATACCACCCATGACCCAGTCTGTGCATCCGGTGGACCACAACCAGCGCTTCAAGATTTCAGGTGGGGGAACGCTGTTAACCCAAACCGGTTCCTCGCAGTGCGCGCAGCGGCTGCGCGTGCCGCCGGGCACGTCGCGATTCACATCGGCAGCATTATACTCCTCGTGCACGCCTCCACGTGCCATGGATGAATCAAACCAAATGGAACCAACGCATGATCCCGCCAGTGGACGCACACTCCCGCGCTATGACCCGTGGCAACAAGTGCGCCATGCCCGCCATCAACGCAAGAGAGTCCCGCAAGCCGATCAACCGCTTCCCGCTACTCCCACCCCACGCAAGCCAACACTCCCAAAGGTGCCCGCAAATGACTACAAGATCATCATTTGACCTCCAGGCGGCCTGCGAGTCGACGCCTGGACAGCCCGACAGTTGACCACCAGTATTCAGCAAGCAAGCAACATTCCTATACAGGTCTTCTGCTCAGAAGTCATCACGTATCCACAACCCGCTCAGAACCTCATCACGCTCAGCACATCCAACAAAGCCTGCGCAGACGCACTACGCAAACTTACCAGCATTCACTTGGGCACCACCGACTACGAAATCACGACGTACCTTAAGGACCCTCCGGGCACTTGTCGTGGCGTCATACAAGGCATAGATCCTGGCACCTCTCCCGAGCAGCTCCTCACACTCATCACAACAACAGGACCCCAGATACTGGAAGCTCGCATGCTCGGTATGTCCGACACGGCGACCATCACCTTCGACGGCCCCCACGTGCCTTTCTACGTGCGTGTCTACAGAACACTTGTTTGCTGCAAACCCTACCGCAACACCTATGAGTGCTGTGTGCGCTGTGGTGAACTCGGACACCGTTCCGATGTGTGCCCCTCTCCCCGCCCGAGCATCTGCCCCCAGTGCCACACACCGGATCTTGCTCCCGACCACCTTTGCCGCCCCCAGTGCAAGCTCCGCGGACTAGAACACCTTACTGCCAGCAAAGAGTGCCGCCGCAAACTGCGACCACCTCCACCCCCCGCACACGTGCGCATCCGTCAGCAAACACAAAAACGTCGCCATCTCGACCTCTCCACCACCAGAAGACCCCCACCTCTGAAGCCGGATTCCCAACGGAAACCACAGGTGAGCTGGTCATGCGTCGCCGCCCCCCCCTCCTCCCACTACAGCCGACTTCCCACCCCTTGATCCCCATCAGGAAACAGCGCCAACTACACAGTTAGACGCCTTAATCCGTGAAAACGCCCAGTTGAAAGCGCAAATAGTTGACAATGAACGTCAAATAACCCTACTTCAAGAACAAACATCAGAGTTGCGAACACTACTTAACACAAGCACTCAGCATACACAGTAGTACCCCCACCAGCCGACTGCCTTTTCTCTATCTCACCTTTGGCAGCCCTTACTTCTTCCGTTGCCGACCTTGAACTACTGTTCCAGTCAGAATTCACTGCACTTGTAGTCAGAATTCAGGCCTTGGAAGATAAAGCAACTGACACCACCAAACGGAAGAAGCAACGCAAGCCGGGCCCTGCTCTCACCCCTGCCTCGTTCGCTGACGCCATTATGGACGGCGATGCCTCCTCCAAGTTCTCCACGTAAACTCCGCGCGCCTACCCAACCCCTCACAATATGGCACTGGAACTGTCGATCATTCCGTAAAAAGAAAGCCTCCCTCCAACCATATACATCACAACACCTCCCAGCCGTCATCACCCTTCAAGAAGCTGTCGCACAGCCCCGACCCTTCAAGACTACAATACCTTCCAAAACGAATCATCCATACGCACAGCTACGCTCGTCCACAAGCGATATACTGCCCAGCACCATGCCTTGACATCCACCATCGATTGTATCTTCGTGGAAATACTACCAACTCGAAAGGGTGACCGCAGTATTTTTGTGCTAAACGTCTATAGTCCCCCTCAGCTCACTCTGGCCGATTTCCCCTCCCTTTTAAAACAAGTACTTTCCCTCGCTAAACACCACCAGGTTGTGATCACTGGAGGTTTTAATGCTCCGCATATGGCCTGGGGCTACCCCTGTAATGCCCGCAAAGGCACCATCGTACGGGACGCTATGAATCAACACCGGCTTACGCTCTGGAACCTCCCGAACACTCCCACCAGGATAGGCAACAGTGTATCAAGGGATATAACGCCAGACCTCACTTTTGTTCGCAACGAGAGGGAATACACATGGAAATGCCTCCCTGACACTTTTGGTAGCGACCACCACATCATATTCATCATATTCATAACTATCCAAGGTATTGCTCCTTCTCGCATAAGCACAGCCCGACTCACGGACTGGAAAGCCCTTCGCGAACATTTACCCGCGGAAAAAATTAACGACCCCGATAGATGGACGGCCGCTCTTTCGGATGTACTGAAAGCCCACTCAAAAGAATTCCCTCTCACCACCGACTATACAGCCGTCGACCAACGCCTCAACAACTTGTGGACTGCGAGAAACAGCCTCATCAAGCGTTGGAAGCGCAATAAAAGAAATCGGAAGTTGAAATTACGCATTGCGCACCTTACACGGCAAGCTGAAGAATATGCACAATCCTTAAGCCAACACAACTAGATGCAATTCTGCGATCGCTTGCAGGGCAATTTGGGCACCCGTAAAACATGGCACCTAATACGCTCCTTAATGGGAATGAAAGAGACAAAATCGACTATTGAACAGCGCATTCAACGCCGTATACACAACCACCCAGGCACCGAGCAAGAATTAATTTACACCTTAATAAAGAAATTCGCACGTGACCCGTCACAACCTTCTCCTCAATATCCGGTGTACTCGGGCAACTGGACACCGTAGAGCGCAGTAGGCAAGACAAAAGACGAAGGGGACACGGACGAGCGCTCCGTGTCCCCTTCGTCTTTTCCCCTTCGTGTCCCCATGTCCCCTTCATCTCCGTGTCCCTTTCGTCCCCTTCGTCCATAGCGCTCGTCCGTGTCCCCTTCGTCTTTTGTCTTGCCTACTGCGCTCTACGGTGTTTAGATGGAGTACCAACTAGCTCGTACCCATACGTTGTTAAATTGTACTCGGGCAGCAACAATGCCGCACTTGACGCACCCGTCACCATGCAAGAACTCGAAGCCGAACTGAGTAAACTCATCCGCAACACTACGCCGGGACACGACCACATCCCCAATAAGCTCCTCCGCAATCTGGACGACTTGGCTCTTGAGAATTTCCTCCAATACATCAATGACCACTGGGCCCGCGGCACGCTCCCACCACAGCGGCGCCATGCCGACATCACACTTATTCCAAAACCTCAGAAATTCGTCTCCCTTTCAAACCTACGTCCTATTTCTCTTACCTCGTGCGTCGGTAAGCTCATGGAGCATTTGGTTCACACTCGCTTGACTGATTATATAGAAGACAATGCATTACTACCAAATACCATGTACGGCTTTAGCCCACATCTGTCCACTCAAGATATTCTACTTCAGCTAAAGGAAGACATCATCCTTCGTATACCTAAAAATCACAAATACTGCATTCTTGCTTTGGATATCAAAGGAGCCTTCGATAACGTCCCTCACGACGCCATCCTACACGGCCTCGCCACCCTCAACCCCGGTTCTAACAACTACAACTACGTTAAGGCGTTTCTAACAGAGCGCACGGCGAGAGTGGTATTTGGACACCTACGCTCACTTAAGTTTACCGCTATTCCACGTGGTACCCCACAGGGGTCTGTCATTTCCCCACTCCTTTTCAACATCGCTATCAAAGATCTATCTGCCCAACTCTCTGCCATACCGGTCCTGAAGCATGCTTTGTACGCAGATGACTTAACTTTATGGACAACCACAGGATACATCGGAGACCAGCAAGAAGCGCTTTAAACAGCTGTTGATTACACATGCAGGTACTTACAGGAGCGCGGTCTTACATGCGCACCAGAAAAATCGGCCCTCCTTACCCTTCAACAACGCACAAAGGACAGAAGAATCTCCCCAGTATCACAGCATAAACTCCATATTTAAAACTTTCCCATTCAAACTGTTACCCACTTGCGCATACTCGGACTCACCATCCCACAGGACGGATCGGGCTCCCATACAATCCTACAACTTCAACCCACCATGACTCAGATAGCCCAATTAATTCGCCGTATCACGCACAAACGTACCGGACTGAAAGAACCAGACCTCATCCGACTCATTCAAGCCGTGCTTATCAGCCGTGTTACGTACGGTACGCCTTACCTGTCCCTCAAGCCAGCCGAACGGCAAAAGCTAAATATTCGTATCCGACAAACATACAAAACGGCCCTCGGACTTCTACATGCACATCGAACGCCAAGCTGTTGCAGCTGGGCTTGCACAACACCTGGGAAGAGCTCTGTGAGGCACAACGCACTTCACAACTCCAACGGCTCCAACTCACTAATGCTGGACGTGCGACCCTAGTGCGCCTTGGATATCCACCGCCTCCGGTCTCCAGATGCAGAATACGTGTTCCACTGTCTATACGAAAACACATCCGCGTTACCCCAATTCCTAGAAATATGCACCCTACTTATCCCATTGGAAGACGAAGGGCCCGCGCCAACTATCTTCAGGCAAAATTCCAAAATCAAAAGGAGGTGCTGTACACAGATGCCTCTCCCTACGTCACCAAAAACGCCTATGCGATTTCAGTTGTAAATGATACACTTCAGACCGTAGCCACAGCCACTGTCCTGACCACGGACACCGCCATTGCAGAGGAAGCAGCAATAGCCGTGGCAGCCACCACAACACAGAGCGACTACGTTACGATACTGACCGATTCTCAAGAGGCTTGCCGCAACTTCCTGCGAGGCACGCTCTCCCCAGCAACCCTCAATATTCTCAAAACCAAAACTCACCTACCTGACCTCTGCATTATCTGGGCACCAAATCATTCAGGCGTAGTCGGCAATGAAGCGCCGCATACCGCGGCTCGAGAAGCAGTACACCGGGCCATTGCGGACCGCCACAACCCTATGCCCACCACCCCCACTAACTATACGCCCCAACCCCTGCTAACATACAACGACATCCTCCCGCCAACAGTTTCCTCCCCCACATAAGCAACTGACCAAAGAGGAAGGAGTTATACTTCGTCAGCTCCAAACTAACACCTTTTCCCACAACACCCTCTGGCACAAAATATTCCCCACCCAATTCTCCCCTCAGTGCATCGACTGGCGCCGGAGAGGAGTCGCTGGAGGTCGATAGTAGAGGCCTTCATCGTGCAACGGACCTAGTGGCCTGCTGCTGTATGTGATGATGCAAAAGCCGCGTTTTCCACGAAATTCAAGGCGCCGCCAGCTTTGCTGTATCCCCAGCCTTGCACCACTTGTTTAAAGTAGCTTCGAATACGTTCACGGCTGCAAGCGAAGGAAAGCCGGCCAATAGTCACTTCACCTTTGTAATGATGTAATTTAAGCTCCCGAAGAACGCCAAAACCACGAACGAGAGAAACATCTTGGAGCAAGTCTCTAAGTGATCTGATGGGCATAGAGCAGTAATGTTTGGCTGAGGTACAATGCGATCTTGTAATATAAGTACTGGATGTGATGTTTGATCATGTTCTGGGAGCATTGGGGATTGTGGAAAAAGGAAAAAAAGTGTTGCACGGTTCTTTCAAAGCAGTTGTGAGAAATTTTCGTTTCTATGGGCAACGAACTCGTTTTCGTAGGCCTTAACGTTTCAGAGTGACGATTGCCTATCGTGATTGTGTTGCTAGATTATCCATTGAAGCATTAGGTAACTGCTTTCAAATCGTATTCTATCGATTTGTATCGGCTTTCGTATCGACGTTAACTTCCCCCTGCTCTACGATTGTTAAAACTACCGCCGTCATCGTCCCGAGGTTCTTGCATTTCTTAAGATATAGAAAGGCGGTGAAAACTTCACCTTTAATCGCACCAATGTTTCTGCTAGTATTTGCGCTGAACCTTTTCAGCAGCAATAAGAGTGGCAATGGTGTGATGAGATGGGGTGTGAGTCAGAAGGCGTCGACGACAAAGTTTTTTTAGAAGATCAGATATCAGAACGTGGACATTCACCCTCGGTGGGTACATGTCGGCAAAATGTCGCCACAACGGGACCGCTACATTAGCCAGAAAGAAAAAGGGACCGGAGAAGAAAAAGAGGCGATCGTGGCTGGTGATGGGGGTCATGGCAGAGGAGGGGAAAGGCTAGTGAGGGCTGCCCGCAAGACACTGTATCCGTGGTCTCCCGAGGCCGTTGTCGAAGACGCCCGGAAACCCAACCTGGATGCCTTGCCAAATGTGCCTACCTGCAGGACGTCGACGACCACGCATTGAAGCGCCGGCATCGACTGGGCGACGGGTTGTATCCCGTGCCCAACTACAACAGCCGCCTAAAATCGGGACTTTTTCAAAGCCTCAGCATCGAGTGCCGTACCACGTTAGGCGCTTAACCTTTTCACAGGCAGATTTATAGACTGAACTGTGTACTGTTATTTTTGCTTTGTTGCCCTCGCATGACTTTGTATCTCTAGGAGAGAGTTTAGTATCTCATTCTGTTTGTAATTTTAACGTCCTTCTCGTTAATCGTCTCGTCCTGATACATGTATTCTTGGTCTACTCCGTCCGTCTCAAGCGCCTGTCTCGTTTCTGTGACGCGAGTCTCCAAAAGTAGCTACCAATACCACTGCAAAGAGTAATAGTATGACCCGCCATCAAGGCTGAGTTGCAAAAATGTAGTGCCCAATGACATGGTCCAACCATGACTGCAGCGGCTGTTTCTCTGACGGAGGGAGAAAACGAAGACGTTCAATATTTTTAGGCAGTTAAAATCAACCGAGATCCCACCAATACGGCGTGCCCTACGGCCCGGTGCAGCTTTGGTGCGTCAAACACCCAAATAATTTAAATTGTCCCGGTGGGCCATTCTATTCACGGTTGCGCTTGATGTGGATGTTTCGAAATGTAGAAAAGAGTATAGCGCGTTAGGTTCTTCAGCATGCAAGTATTGCCACATCCTAAAGTGATGTCAAGTCCCATGATTACGTTGGCGCTATTTCAAAAAAAAAAAGCGTTGGTTAATATAAAATTTTGAACTGAACTCATGTATAATATCATGCTTGAACACAACGTGTCGTGATACAAGTATGAGGTAAATTTCACAAGAAATGAAAGTATGGCATCGTTTCGAAATATTATAATGCTCTGACTGGATTATCTGCATTCGACCACCAAGCAGCTCATGCGCATCGAGATTTTGTCCGCTTAGATGACTCTTATGTAGTATGTAAAATTCGCACTTGAGTGTGCTTGAGGTCGAGGTACAGATAAGCTATGAGGCAGTTCACCAAGACAATGACTTTCTTATGAAGATCCCGACCAGGAGGAAATGGAGGCTAAGGCTTAGGCACCAATACTTGATTGTAAGTTGCAAACTAGTCTTAGCTAAAAATCATTTTCTTCCATGGGTGAAAACCGAATACTGGAAAACGTAAGCGCAGTTTTGAAATTTTTCAACGTCCATAGCTTTGAACAACGCTACCTGCCAATTAATTTTTGGGTATTTCGCTTGGCTGGCTGGTCCGTCAAGCCGAAGATAATACGATGCATAACTGGATCGGAAGCAAGACAGTCTTCACTGCGATAGAAGACAGATCTACACAACTCCCAGAGAAAAATGGAACAAAAGGTAGCCTTAGGGAACCCCCTAGTGTAAGTCACCACCAAAGCTTATTATTAGCATGGTTCGTGGAAATAAGATTCAAATTATGATTTTGCGTAAAGCGGCGTACACAATATTTCGAACGAGATAGAAGATTGTGTTAATATAATTGCCAACCTGCCGTAAGGTAATTAACTAGCCGCGAGCAATATAAAATTCAGGAATCTTTACCCTCCAGTCCAGAGTATACAAATATATTCTGAGGTCGGAACAGGGCAAAGCACGCTGCCAGAGGGAAAAGCTAAGTTCGGGGATATGTTTCATTAGCTTTGTTGGTATCTAACGGTTGTGTTACGGTATTGCATAGGTTCAGACGAGCGAGACCAGTGACGGCATGGAACAACGAACGTTTAATGAAGAAGTAGAAGTATCATGCGCTCGCGCGAAGGAGCAGTCTTCTTGCTCTTCTTCTTCAAGTGCCGTGATGATGATATTTAACAGCATATATTTAGTGACATGCGCTTCAAGCGCGGCCTGTAGGGGCACCACTGAAGTCGCCCTAGCAGCCCGTTTAGAAAGCAGCCGCGGGAGTCCGCGTCCCTCTCCCCACTGTCGCCGCTGCTTTTGCGGTACGTTCACAACCGAGATTTACCGTTTTCAGGCGTTTAAAATCCATGTTTATGTGGAGCAGTCACTTTGCTCGCAAGTTGAGTGTGCTTACGAGAGTGGAACTGTTTGTGACGCGATCTTAGTGTGGTATATTCGGTCTGTATAGGGGCCAGGTGTGTGTCACAGGCCAGCGTTGCGGAACCGGCGTATGATGGAGCCGATTGTAGTTACACTGCCCTGAATTTACTAGCAGTGTCTTCGTAACCACCGGTTCCTGAGATGTTCATGCTACCGCTATACACTACGATGTAAATCAGTTTTGTGCGCTTACAAATTGAGCGGAGCACTCATAGTTGACAGCACGCCAGTTACGTTTTCCAATATTCTACCCCTGATATAGATCACCACCATTTACAAGCCAGTCTGTGTTAATTATGGGAATATTCAACAAAAGTACGATGGACAATGCATAATTGTACTCGTGGATCAGCACACGACAGAGTCGTCGTGTCGTCAGGTGAGCACCCGCAAACATTCATCTGCTACATATATCCTCTGAGAGCAGCCCGGAGACCGGCTTGGAATATAATCCGCAGCCGCGACTAAATGCTTCTTCGAAATATTGTCATTTGGCAGAGGGAGCCTGTAGAATAAAGCAGCAATGGAAATCAGAGGGCCTTATCACAAGCCACACTCTTCCAACGACCCCTTTCATCGCTTGGTGAACTACCTACCCTGTATACTTCCAAAAATGCCTATGCCGTACGATCAGCTGTTCGTTGAAGTTGAAAAACAAAAGGACAGTGAACGCGAGATTTGTGTGTGCGATTACTAAAACGTTCATTGCTTGATTTCGCTCCGTATTTGTACACAGCGTCCCCCTCATCTCCGCCCCACCTATGTCTCGCGAAATAGCAGTGCATTTCGCGTATAGTTGGTCTGGTGAACCCTACCTGGCTTAAGTTTCGACGAACGTCTTGAGCATGTCACAAGCTGTACTGTTTTTTTTTCATTTCCGTTACAGCTATTATTATTTTTCCGCACTTGCACAGCATTTATTTTTTCGTGGTTTCAATAACTTGCCTTGGTTCTTGGTATAAGGCGTGTGAGGGCAAATATTTAACAACGCACAGGCTTGGAATATACCTAACATTTTCGCATGCTTTATATTCTAAAAAAAGGCATAAGTTATGCTCCGGGATTGGGTAATCATATCTCTGAAACATATTTTTCTGCAACGTATCTATTCGAAACAAAGCCGCATTCGTTGTCTACGCTGCAAAATGATGCCAACCTCTCACTGCTCCAGTATCAGGTCTAAACGAGGCGACAGTAGAATTCATTTGTGCTTGACGTATGTAGAGGTAACAGTGGTGATATGCTGCTACCATCGCCGACGCTCGGAAGAGCGGCGACGAAGTGCGCAGTACCGAGTCTCCGGGTAGCTCTCGCATGCCATCGCGTACTCAACGAAGACGCAGCTAAGTTTTAAGTGACCTTAACCTACTCTTTGCTTAGTAACGTCAGCATAACAAGTTTTTTTAGGGCGTGGAAAGGCGAAAAGAAGCAAAACAGAACCAAAACACTGCACGAGCCCCTATCAGCCACGCAGCGCAAATCCCGTCAACGCCGCGGAGAAGCGGCGGCAGGCGGCGCAGTGATCGCGAAGCTCGAAGCCTATACTTGGACAACGTCTTCCAGTTTACGCTCATCCAGTTTACATCCTCTTTACATTGATTCATTCCAACGATACAGGTCTTCAGTCGTGGGGATATGGGCGGCGGCATTGACAGGCAGGTGCCTTTTATGCTTTTATGCAATTTCCCTTGTTTCAAAAGCTCATAAACATTGCGAAACCATGGCGACAATTGGCAAGTCTTTCAGTTAGGGATGTTTTCTTCCATGGGTAACAAGAACATTTCGGTAGCGCACTTGGCTACCTCTGCAATGAAATGTCAGAGATCTCCTTAAAAAAATACCATTTTTCGATGTAATGAAAACACACGATGACCTGTCAATAAGTGGTGGCACTCATCTTAAAAAATCATAAGAGTCAATCGAAAGCATGATAAGTGAGAGAGGTAATGGGTTTATGCTGCGACAAAACTTTAGTGGGTTATTGTTTAAAGTTGACGGTAATTTATCGCCAAATATGTAATGGTGTCTCTGATTAGGCGAGGTTTGATATTAGTGGTCACTTTCAAAGGTCGGCCTGTTTCTGTGGTGAGAATATAACGTAAACTGCGAAAAATACCGCCGCATGCTCTTGTGTATGCACGCCATGACACTTTCATAGCCGTCCTCACCATGCCCGCTTCATATTAACCGCTTTTATCAGTGTAATTTCGTTCTTATTTAAAATGAAAAGCACTGGAGGTTGATACGACAGGATCTTGATCCTACGAGGTCATCAAAATTGAGTTCCGCTGGCATCGCTCACGGCGACCGCTAAAATCATAGAAGGTGTGTAATGAAACACCGCCTATGTACAGGTAGCATAAACACGTAGACGGGGACCCACAAAAACCTAAGAAACAATTATTTGCGCGTGATGAGACGCACAAAAAGGATTGCTATGACGAAGTTGCAACGTGTGCAAGGAATTAGTTCCTATGGTTTTTGGAATCCCCAACAACACAAAAATGGCAACAGCTTATACAGTAGACGTGGTTGTACTAGCGAAAGCTTGCTCAACAGGCGTGGCGCAGATACACCAGCTTTCAAATTCCCTCCTACCATCGCGCGACGGCTGAACATTAACACCGGGGGGCTATAGCTAGAAGCTGCGAGGTGGCAGAGAGCGCGGCGCCGTCTCCCTTTAAAGATATCGGGTAGTCAGGTGGTTAGTCACCTCGATAAGGGTTGCGAGGCGGCGGTAGGTGCACGTTCTGGAGCTGCAGCGAAACACGTGGTATCAATGCTTTAATTCAAACTAAAACTGTCGCACACGGCTAAACTCGATCGACTAGGCCAGCAAAGCTTTCGCTTTAACAACGAACACAGGAATCCCACACCGCCAAGCTAAGATACGGCAAAACAGCGTCATTTTAAACAAACCTGATGATTCACGCCTTGCGACATCAGCACGGGTTTTCCCGTTGCGCTTCACTCCCTAATTTCCGCAGTCCAACTCTACATATCTGGATTTCATTTACTGACACTTTATTATACATCTTTGGGATCGCGTTGAGGAGTCTCCTGATGAGTGACATTCATGTGTGAAAATTCGGAAGAATTGGAATTATTGCGTTCATGTGGAAAGGGTAAGTGATGTCCCACGCACCCCTAACCGTGGAGATCTGACTGAAGAATACTGATTGCTGGCTTCCATCCGTTAGGATTACACCGATCTCATGTTCCGCGATTTGTCCGTTATACAATTATTCCTTTTGTATTGGATTCTTATTCCATCCATGCCCTGCAAACACAGGAGTTGCGATACCCGAAAAAAAAAATATTGGTTGCGCTCCGTGCAGAACGCAAAATATGTGAGCACTATTGCACTCACCACAATGTGGCACTTAAATTCTTATTGTTAGGTGTACCATGCAGCCCGTTTACCTTATTTTAGAATAAAGAATTTTAGAATATATTTATACGTATCTGCGCGCAAAAAAATTCGATTGTATAGTAACAAAATGGACAGTAGGGCGAGTTGGTCCTGTGCATTCTTCCTCTCCCCTTCTCATGTCTGCGCTGTAACGTTTCGACTGTATGATCGATCAATCAAAAAAGCACTCTTGTACGTCTTTTTAGTGGATGTGGAAGGCTGACTGTCCCATGTTAAGCAGTTACAAGTTGGCTGCAAACGCACGTATAGAAGTAGTCTGTTTCACCAAGGCCGTGTCAGAGTTTTTGTTATGGCGCCATTTTGCCCCAGGGCCTCGAAGTGATGGAAAGATACGCACTTACGTGGCGATGTAGATATAGGAACAGGCAAACGTAGCTTAGGTAACCACGCCTGAAGCATGTCATTAGGAGATGCGGCCCCTTACCTGGATCTGCCTCCGCATCCCCTCGCTGGACACCTTGGCAAGCGCTCGCGCCGACAGGTCACGGTTGGCTTTCCATTCCTGGCCGTTAAAGGCGGAGAAACCTGAAACGTGGCAAAACAGGTAATCTTATCATCTGCCATTGCGTTTAAAAAGAAGCCCATCTCATTATATAGAAAATCATCATAATCTGAGATTTGTTTGTTAGGGTTAAAATCTTCCCACGTTCACTTGGCCTACAGCAGCTTCCGAACCTATTCGCGCCTCTGCAAAATTTCCCTCTTGTATTTTGATCACGGTCAAATCCCTGGGAGTTTTCTTTGACACCTAACCTTCTGTAAGGGTGTTTACTCTACGCAACACGGAATTTTGACAGGGTGCGAATGGTTTCCTGAACCCGCTAACGACTACTACCTGTACGAAAATTATAATCCCATTAGAATGCAACTGCGGCTGCAAGCTATACTGGGAGTAACGTGGTTCTCCCGACGGTAGTTTGGCCCTCACTCAGAAAGGGTTAGTAAGGTATCAAATGTGGTCACATTTTGGAGACTTTCCAGGTAATACGCAGTTTAACTTTCTTTGTTAAATTTTTACATTACCTTTCTCTATGCGGGACAGACCCCAGGTTGACGGTCGATACTGCAGCTCCGGCCTGCTGAAGAAATCCCTTATCTGCTCGAAGTCACTCAGAATCACCACGTTCACGGAGCCGACCTTGATGCTTTAGCAAGAGCACATAAAACAGGCAGAATCATGAGACACGCGTGAAGCTTTCATGGCAAGTATTTTTTGTCCCGGTTTCACGTAAATATAACTACAAGCAGCCATACTGTTTGCACATAAAAATACATGGTCCGCTATGTCGTGTTTATGCTCAGTACATTTCCCCAATAACTGAAAGAGCCATTGTGGCAGCAGAGAACAGAAATTTAAGGATTGCAAAATTATTTCGTAATAAATACTCATACCATCTTGGCTCAAAAATTATAGATATATCTACTTTGCCAACCGGATTCACTACATCGACGGGAGCACATCTGTATGTTTGAATGGTTACAGTTAACTTCATTTATGGCAGAACTAATTCTCACCGATTGAAAATGTAAAAAAAAAAGAGAAAAACTTGGTGTTTGATGTACTCATTCCTCTGGTCCTATAGAGCAGTGCTTGATAAAGTGGGTGTTGGGTGTAGCAGATGGTGGTCTTGTTGTGCCGGCACCTTTTGTTTTTCATGATGGCAGATTCGGTTAGATGCAGCCATGCCCTTTGTTTCAGACACACTGGCTCCCTCCATTTTTTGAGAATATTCTCTGTTCGTGTAGGCAAATTGAGGGCTTTGCAATTTTGACCTTGATTGCGCCTCGGATGCGGAAAATGGTCGAATATAACTTATTCTCCCACACAATTTTGAGCCGATGTCTTGTTCCCCTGGTATTGTGTTACCTCGTACGGTGAGGCGTTGCTGGTTCCTTGGCAAGGAAGTTTGTGCTGTTCTTAGTTAGGCTACTCTAGACAGCACCGCGGCATCTATTCTACCGAGTTATAAATTCGCTCATGAGAAATAAGGTGCGTACACCGTTAGTTTAAAATGCAGACGGGGAAACGTTTTGTAGACTAGTTATTTTCTTTTGTAGTCTAAGTAGATGTGTCGCCAGTATGGATCATCATTGCTGCTGTTGGGTGCACGTCCGGGAGTACTGCAACTTTAGTTATAGCTTCGAAAATGGTTTCGCCTTTTGTTGTACAGTCGAGTTTTTGTATGGTAACACTGACGCTTGGGCCAGTTGCACCGATATTGTTTCGAAGTCACTATCAAAAACAAGACATATAAAACACACAGGCACACACAGAAGAAGCGTCCTGCGGGCATCCTTTTTATTCCTTGTATAGTTTTAAGTAAACAATATGCTCTTGTAGGTATGATCGTCTTTCAGAAATTTCGACTTTTGATTGAATTGCAGCCTGGCACCATTACTGAATTTGTTAACCTAAGCGATGCATGTTCACTTTCTGTGGTTTGCTGTGCTTGTTAATAAGGTTTTGTAACCTGTACGACAACGTGATTGGTCTTTTGAGGGTCTTTTAAGTGCGAATGCACTTTATAAGCGACCCCAAACCATCCACCGCCGGCGTCGGCGGCGGCGGCGTCGGCGTCCGCAGTGCTCCTCTATAAAGAAACAGCATCCGGCGCCAGGTTTCGATCCGCGGACTTCGCGGCCGCAGCGCGACGCTCTACCGACCAAGCCACGGACGCGATGTGATATCAGCGTTAGTGACGCGCCTTATATCTTTAACGCATTCAAACTACGTCGTCAGCGGCGTGCGTTGGCGACTCAGCGGCGTTATAGCGGCTTGATAACTGCGTGGTGTACACGTGATACTACAAACCCGATGGAAGAGATGGAAGAGAAGGCGGCGAGGCGGTGGGCTGCGGGGGCCGAGCGCAAGCGCCGCAAGCGGGCCGACAACCGTGCATTCGCACTTTCACATTCTCCCCCTCGGGGAAATGCGGGGGAATTTCGTCATTTTTTCGATATTTTGGTGGTACATTCTTCTACTCAAATAAGGAACTTTTTATGACGGTATCCTGTACTCTGAACGTTTACTCCATGTTCCGTAAGGTGATATGTCTTTGGGAAGATATCGGAATAATTTCGATATGCATTTTCAATAGTCTCTTTTGGGTTAATATTTTATTCCTGCCTATACTTGCGGATGTCTGACAAATATAGTCAAAGGGTGTCCTGGGAGGTGTGATCAGTCAGAGGTTTTTTTTGTGCGGTGTACTTCATTCAGCGTTTCAAAACCTGGGTTCTAATCCAAGCGAAAAGCTCTTAAACCATACCACGCTTGTGCAACCCGCACCAGTTAGCGTCTCAATGTCTCTGTCCCAGCTTCTCTCTCTTAGAAAACTATTCTTTGCATCAAATATTGTCGTTGCCACTACATTCCTGGGGTTAAGCCACACTGCACAGCGTTAAACGCTTTGTACAGAAATTCCTAAGAGCTTTGTAAATTATTTTTGAGCAGTTTCAATTATTGCGAGATTCAAATCGAATCTTTACGCTTTATCTGCGTTTTTGCGGCACCTACCACATCAAATGGGGTCTTCTGTAGGTTACTAGCTGTCCCAGTGTCAGCCGAAGCATTCATCACATTATTGACTGCTTGCTCCGTTTTACTTTACCTTGCAGGTGATAGAGACCCCTTTCTAATAACGTAACCGTTACGTTAAGCGGTAGAGTGGTAGCGTGTCCCCGACAAAATGTAATAAAATAAATAAACAAACTATGATGCCGTTTATTCTCTACAACTTAGGCAGTGATCTCTCCGTGATCCTTCTTATACTGAATATATTTTGCGGGAACAGGCCCGCTCGTCGCAGCCAACACGTACTAGGAAAACTGGTCCTAGGTGAACTGATCAAATCGGGCACCTGCTTCTAGGTGATCCCGTACTAGGGAAACAGATAGCACCGATCTTCTCGTTCTTGGGAATTTCGTCTCCCAGCTCCATTTTTGGCGGATGTCGAGTAGAAGCGCACGGGGGAAGCAGGGTGAGTATGTGGCTTCAACCCTGATAACTGGTACCAGCCTGACGTATTCGTAGTTCGTGGGTTGGACTCTCTGTTCGTTTGTTGGCAGGTGGTGGTTCAAAACTGGCTTTTTGGTTTCAACACAAGCTTTGTTTTTCCTTTTTTATTTTTCTTCTGTCCCACTTTTTTGGGGGAGAGGGGGGGAGGGAGTCCTCTTTGTTGTCTTATCTTCAATATCGGTGCTTTTGTTGTTGAACTACCAGTTAGTGGAGCTACACGAAGTGATGTTTTTATGTTTTCGAAGGTTGCGCACACGACCAAAGCATGGTGGGATGTGTGGTATCGGTGTACATATACATCAATGTGACAAGAATAGGGAAAGAAAAGTTACCAAGTTGAGCTCCGTTGGCAAAACCTGACAATCATTTTTGGTTAGAAGACAGAAAACAAAAAGATCAAAATATTGAAAAACCGAAAATACAAAACAAAATCGCGAAGGTCTACGCAATACAGCTCCGTCACCTGATTACCTAGAAGTAATGGTGAAATATTAAAAAAAACAGAAAAAGCAAAGGAAATCTAATATACCTAGTGTCCTCATGACATTGATTAACTAAACGAAGCAAACAAAAAACCAACAAAATGCGCTGTCTGGTTTGCCATGTTAGGTAAAAAGTGTGTAGGAATGTTTACACTCAAGTCGAGAAACAAATTTCTGTATTCTTTTCGTTTGAACATGACTGACGAAAAACGTAAATTGCGACTGGGAATTACATTTTGTCCAGTTGCCCTAGGTTACGAGTTTCCCTAGAGCGAGATGGCCTATGACGACTTGCCCTATTTGACGTGTTCACCTAGGACGACTTGGCTGTGGTGAGTTCTCCTAGACCCATATTTTCGAGAGGACTTCGGGGGTGTTAGAAAACTGCACTTGAGGTTACTAAGGACACACTTTTCAAGGAATACAAACGAACGACATGGACAGAACGTCTTTCCTTAGTAACTTCCAGCGCAGTTTTCGAACATGCAAAACCAACTAGCCCAACTCCTTGCCTTACGGACGTACGGCGGATAATTGCTTCGGCCTATTCGGTCATCTAGTCGCTCTGGAAAAGTTCATGGTCTGACGTCTCTACTTTACCTTTCTGCAGTTGCTGTGTGCCATGCTTTGTGCTCTGCTGCATGTTCTGTCTTCTTTATTTCAAAATACCTTCCTGGTAAACGTATAAATTGCACAAGAAATAAAAGTGCCTCATTAAATTCACTGGTATTGCGGCAAAAGAAAATCAAAAAAGAGGGGTGTGAAATGACCATCTTATTTGCAAGCTATACGCGGCGCTGTTGCACGCTTCTCAGCACGGGCTCGCTCAACGGCAGGGCAGCTCTAATAATCGTATTGTGTCGTAATCAAGCTCACCCTATTATAGAGCCATACTGCTTGGCCCACTCCGTCGCTTGCCTGTAGTGAAAACGAATGGTGGAAAGGCCAAGGGATCCCATGAAAGTCCAAGGGAATGATGGACCTGGTGGTGCCTTGCAGCTGGCACTGTTGCTGGATTTGAAATGCCTTCGCCAAGCGGTAACAAACACCGCTAGCAGTGACGTCAGAGCCATGGCCAGTATAGTCCACGTAAAGGCAGATAGTGGGACCTGTGGGATAAACCGTAAAACCGAATTCGGAAAAATTGCGACTTCGGATAGCACGTTAAAACTACAACCAATAACCTCTCATCAGTCCTCAAGTTAAGAGAAATGTCGTCTGTTCCGTCTTTCGCAGTTTTTTTTTTTTGAAAAGTCAAACAGAACGCAATGTTCGCCTTTTTAAAGTTCACATAAGCCCTTCATTGCCGCCCATAAAATAAATGCGTGGCATCGCAGAATGAATAATTTGCTGCACGATGAAATAAGGTGCGGGCAAAAAAGAACAGGAGTAGGAATTGTGGGCATATATATATATATATATATATATATATATATATATATATATATATATATATATATATATATATATATATATATATATATATATATATATATATATGTAACCTGGGTGGCAGAGCACTTATATGTCATACATAAAACATCATTAGAAACCTGTGTGATACCCGATGACTGGCGCGCTGCAAGGATAGTTCCGATTCACAAGTCTGGATCCCCTTTAGAATTAAATAATTACAGGCCAGTGTCCTTGACCTCCACAACTTGTAAACTGCACGAGCATATTTTATTTAGGGCAATTATGACACATCTAGAGAATAATCATTTACTTCATGCAAATCAGCATGGTTTTAGGGCTGGTTTATCCACAACACAGTTAGCTGAGATAACGGATGATTTTGTAAATACACTGAATATTAGGGTTCAAATTGACGCAGTGTTTTTGGACTTTTCCAAAGCGTTTGATGTAGTTCCGCATGCTGACTTAATAACCAAACTGTTCTCTATGGGCATTGAGCGCAATATTGTCGTCTATTGGATAGCATGCTTTTTTGTCCTCACGAAAACAATACGTGGCTGTGAATGACTGCGTTTCCGATACATTGAATGTGCACTCAGGAGTGCCACAAGGATCAGTGCTCGGTCCTTTAATGTTCTTAGTCTACATAAATAATATCTACTTATCTGTTCAATCGCCTGTGAAGATGTGGCTGTTTGCGGAGGATTGGGTTGTTTATGCCAATGTAACTCAACACTCCGATCAAATAAGACTCAATGATGCGTTGCACTCAGTTAGTGTATGGTGTGGAACATGGGGCTTAAAGCTTAATACTTCTAAGACGGCGGATATTACATTTACCAACAAAAAAGAACCTTTGGAATTTTCTTATGCTATTAATAATGCTTATATAAGTAAAACCCAGCGAGTGAAGTATTTACGTGTTACAATCCCAAGAAATTTAAATTGGGGACCCCATATAGAAAACGTTTGCAGCACTGCGCAAAAAAAGCAGCATTTTTGAAACAGAAATTGCGTCGTATTTCATCGGCCGTTAAGTTAACAGTGTACAAAGCTCTCGTCAGACCAAAATTAGAATATGCGGATCTGATATGGAGCCCGCATCAAATATATTTAATCAAGAAAAGAGAAAGAGCGCAAAATTTTGCGGTTTATATACTCCAGATACTCGCGTTTTTCCAGCGTGTCAGTTCTTCGCGACAGAGAAAAATTGAAAAAACTAGCTCATCGCAGAACTGTGTCTCGTATTAAGTTTTTATATCAGTTGTACCACGGTCACTACAAAATACCTCGTGAAAGTTACTTAACTGAGCCCCCCATGCGGTCTGATCGTACAAACCACAGCAAAACAGTTAGGCGACCATTTAGTAATATTAACGTACATCAATATTCTCTTTTTTCCGCATGCAATGTCACTATGGAATAAATTACCCGAACAACTAGTTAACGCTAATACAACAGAATCGTTCATTCAGCTTGCAAACAACCTTTCCTTTGACCAATAAATTTTTTGTTCTTTTTTCCGCAATGGAGGCAGCTGCTTCCTGCATTCGTTATTTCATTTCGTGTGTAGTACGTAATTTCTTTATGTATTCCATCGCTGTGTGTACATGTTTACTACTGTTATATTACTCTTGTGTATTGCGTTGCATTGATGTGTGTACATATTTTATTACAGCTGTATTACTGTCATGTTCCGAATTGCGAAGCACATTTTTTTTCTGATCAAATATATGTTAGCGGTAGTTGCAATTAATGTATTTGTACGATGTATGTACCCACTCCTGCTTGGGCCCGAATAGGGCCTGCAGTATTTGTACATAAAAAGATATATATAAAAAAAATATATATATAGAGATATATAGCGAATTAGACAATGGGAAAGGAGGGGCTCGGTGAAATAAGACAGAAAATAAGAGTTGGCAGTCAAGAAAACCTCAGAAAGCAAAGGGGAGGTTGTGGTGGGTCATAGAAACAAATCAAGAATTTTTTTAGTCAAAAAGAAATCGGTGAAAAAATCCCCGCCCGGTGGGATCCGAACCCACGACCTCCAGAATACTGGTCTGGTGCGATAACCACTACGCTACCGGCGGGGCTGTTTCCCCACCAGTTTCTCGGGTATTTATGTTAAGGTATTTTTTTTCCTGTACTTGGGGGTGGTAGGCAGCGCCACTCTGACTACAAGGAGTGAAGGGGACCTTCTTTTAAACCCCCGGGCCGTGACTCGAGTGCCTACAACATGTCGAGAGTGGTAGACCAGCATTGAACCCTCTTAAGCTACCGTTGGCATCAAGACTGCCAGAACAGAGGCCCTCGCTAAGCATGTAGCGAATCAGAGAATGGGAAATGAGGGGCTCGGTGAAATAAGACAGAAAATAAGAGTTGGCAGTCAAGAAAACCTCAGAAAGCAAAGGGGAGGTTGTGGTGGGTCATATAAACAGATGAAGAATTTCTGAGTCAGAAAAAAATTGGTGAAAAAATGCCCGCCGGGTGGGATCCGAACCCCCGACCTCCAGAATACCGGTCTGGTGCAATAACCACTACGCTACCGGCGGGGCTGTTTCCCCACCTGTTTCTGGGGTATTTATGTTAAGGTATTTTTGTTTCCTGTACTTGGGGGTGGTAGCCAGCGCCACTCGGACTACATGGGGTGAAGGGGACCTTCTTTTAAACCCCCGGGCCGTGACTCGAGGTTTTTGCATTAGAACGGTGATTGTTAAACCTCAAACGGAAGAGTGTTTAGTCTGGCCGATGTATTTTTTGGCTCAGAGGGCACATTCCAGCTGGTATATGACGTTGGTGGAGTCAGAGATAAAGTTCCCTTTTACATTAACATTATACTTTGAAGCTGTGCTGTCTGCGCGCTGTGTGGTGGTCATTTGTGGGCAAACCTTACACCCTGGTTTCTTACAGTGCATGCAACCAGTAGTCTGTGGTCGGCTGATGCTGGATTCGGTGAGACGTCACCAAATTTTTTGCTACGTCTATAAACAACGCGTGGCGGCTAAGAAAATATTCTTGTTAGGCGTTCACTTTGAACAAGAATATTGGGATTTTTCCTTAGTATGGATGCAACTTTCGGGGGAGAGGCCGAATGGGTCAAAATGAGGTTTCTTTGTGGATTGCGCTTAGGAGCATTTTTACGAGAATATCCGTGCAGTTAAGCTGGTTAGCTCGGGCAATCACATCGTCGATCACCTGCTCTGGGTATTTTTTATTCAAGAACGCGGTTTTAAGTTCTGTGGCTTTAAAATCGAAATCCGCTTGGCTTGTGCAGATTCGTCTAAAACGGTGAGATTGGGGATAAGATATTGCGGTCTTGGAGTGACTGACATGGCTGCTGTGGAAGTGCAAATACTGGTGCGTGTCTGTAGGTTTCCTATAGAGATTAGTCTCCAGACTTCCCTGAGAAACTGTGACTGTAATATCCAGGAAATTTATGCTGTGCGTAGAGTACGCATGAGAAAGGCAGATGGTTGGATGCGCAAGGTTAAAAGCCTGAATTTCCATTTCACCATGCTTCAATATCATGAAGGAATTGTCTATATATCTCTTGTAGTACAGGCTTTAAATTTTGGGTTGCGAGGAAGTTTGACTCTACACATCCCATAACGATAATCGCGTAGTTGGGCCCGATTTTGGTGCCCGTTGAAGTTCCGCTGACTTGCACGTAATTTACACCATCAAACTCAAAATTGTTAAGCTCAAGGATAAAGTTAAGGAACGATTCATGGGTGAGTCACAATCGGGAGGTTCGCGAGTCCTACCTTATCTATAAGTTTAAGTCAGCATCATTCGGCATCAATGAAAGTTATGGGAAACTGACGAGTCTTTACTCCGAATTATAATTTCGGCCTTCCCCGTCTCCTCCCCATGTCTGCTTATTCATATGCTGGAATTCTGCATTACTCAGGCTAGTGTTATGCCTGTTCATTTCTTTCCCTCGACAATATTCGCCCATGAGTTGGTGACCCCCCTTAGATGGCTATAGTTTAATGCTAGCACCGTGTTCTTTAGCACAGTGGCTTCAAGAAACCAAAAATGACCAGCAAGTCTGGACATTATGTTCGGAGAAGAAGGCTGCGGTACCATTCTTAGGTTTGACACTATCACCTTCTAATCGATTTGTGCACGCGAGCCTGTGTGATTGCTTTCCTCTCCCGTTCCTTTTTGTCGTCCTGTTTTCTAATATTCATTGCTGACCGCCTCGGCGTTCAGATGTGTACCTACAGGTGCGCGTCAAGTGTGTGCACCTGCTTTCTGTTAGCTTTGTTTTCTTTACTTGTTTGAGCCTCTCTTTTTTTTCCTCCATTTGTTCTGCTTTTTTCTGCACTTTGCAAAGGATATACACTCATTTCCTGTCGAAACTGCCTTTCTGACTGCTTTTGCACGCACTACCCTTTCATCCCACGTATAGTACTGTATAGTACTGTTTCATGTTTCAATCACCTGACTCTGATTCTTAGAACGGATGTATATGGCCAGTTGTGCACCATATGCATGCATATTTTCTTGGCCCCTGTCTTGCCCCCATTTGCGACGGGACACTTAAAATAGCAATTAGTTTTTTTTTTCTTTTTCTTTTACTTCTTTCTCATGTTTGTACCAGGTGATTGTGATGTATTTGTAATTTTTTTTATGACCATGCCAATTTCGTGCATGGGCATATCGTGTTTCGACCCTTCTCTCTCACGCCTCTTGTCAGGGGGGAAAGGGGTCATTACCTTGTTAAATATTTTTCGTTGTTCCTTTTCTTCTTTGTTTTTCTCATTTTCGCACCGCGTGACTGATTTCTTGTTACCTGTTTTGCTTCTTCCACTTCTCTCATTTTTAACTGCCCACCAACATCAGATGGGATGCGCACATATCTAATATTACTTCGGTTGCTCTGCGCAAGACCTTTTATCTTCGCAGATGCCTTCGGTTGACCCCTCACTCAACCAAGCTTTTAGCCTATACTACTTACGTAAGACCGGTATTAGAATATGATAACACAGTATGGATTCCTTATACAGTCACTAACACTCAAAAGCTAGAAAATGTACAGAGGAAGGCAGCAAGATTCATCTGCAGCAAATATAGGCACACTGATTCTCCCACAAATATGTTAGAAAGCTCTGGCCTTCAAACACTTGCGATTAGGGCAAAACAAGGACGCCTTAATATTACTTTTCAGCTACTTCACAACCATTATAAATTTACCCATCATTGTACATCCGCCCATCAGACTCCCGCGTTACCAGGCACAAACATTCACACACACTGAAAGAGTACTCCTACCGCAATAACACGTTCAAGCACTCTTTTTTTCCACTTGCCATAAGGGAATTGAACTGTTTAGATTTCTCATTAACTAATGCGAAATCATTATCTGACTTTGCACCAAAATTAGAATATATGTTCTGTTAAGCTGTAACACCCGAAACCCCAGAGGCATTGCGCCACCAGTGAAAGAGTATTAGGGGAGTATATAGGTGTTAACTGGAGTGTTTGCAAGTTTGCTCTTATTTGCCTGTGTACCACTGCATTTCATGCACAATTTCTCTTCTTTTTGCTGTTGGTATCTTCGTCTTGTCAGAAGTTAAAAAGCGTGACTTGATTACGCTTTTTGTTTGTTATAAGTGTGTACATTTTGTAAGTTTTCAAGTGTGTCTCGAAGAATTTTAGCACCGTATTCTTCCTATCTATAAATTAAAGTAAACTAATTTGTATATTTTTCGTTCCTATACTTTGTGATGACTGCGATTTCACTACATTCCTCTTTCTGTTTTCTGCACTGATATTTATTTATGTATCACCTCCATGTATAATCTATTTGGCCACCTGCTATGGTGTCGGAATGAGACTGGCAGTATTGAAAATAAATAAATAAATGATCCTATTGTCAAACTCTTCCGTCCAGTGCCTTGGTCTCGACCTTGCTACATTCTCTATATATATGTAACCCCAAAACCCATTCTCTACTCTGCAGAAAGGAAGTCCTCTTCCTGGAATATCAGTAAACTTTTATTTTTGAAATGTTTTTCTCGTGTCTCTCTGTCTCTACTTAGCTCACACACACACACACACACACACACATATATATATATATATATATATATATATATATATATATATATATATATATATATATATATATATATATATATATATATATATATATATATGTGGTAGCCTCAACCACCCTCTACCACCCTCAAGCGTCAGATACACTTCTAGTAAATATAAATAGCCCAGAAAGTGAAGGAGAACACAGTCGCCCAGATAGCCGAATTGGTAAGGCATTCGCCATGTAATCGAAAGGCGTGGGTTCGATCCCCACTCTGGGCGCGTGTTTTTCTTTCTTTTTTTCTTCTGTATATTAAAAAAAATGTTTACTTCATTAACCGTAGTGAAAAAGAAAAGAGCCTAACCACACCCCTATGCCTTCTTTGGCGTTGTAGACTGCTGACCTATCTTTCTGTATTTCCTCAACGAGCCCCTCATTTCCTTATTATATATATATATATATATATATATATATATATATATATATATATATATATATATATATATATATATATATATATATAGATTTATATATATAGATAGTATAAGTAAAGAGTCGGATACACAGCAAGAACAATAAGAAACAATGTTTACTTACGTAGCGGCAACGGGACTTGCCTTCATCAGAGTAAAGTTACATGATTTTGCTGTCGCAAACATTTCGAACACATTTCTTATATAGGTTTGCATAAAACTGTGAGAAGGAGCGGAAAATGTTTCGGAAATGGAGAGTGTGCATACAGTCAGGCTACGCCTATGTTACAACAACAACAAAAAAAGAAAAAAAAAGGGGGGGGAGCGAGAGAGAGAAAAAGGGGTTGTGTTAACAATGCAGCGTTCAAGGTTGCACCATGACGGGTCAACGTAGGCCGCGCGGGCTGCAAGTTCAGACAATGGGGGAAACTGGACAACCGCGGTTTGAAAAGAAAGGGAAGAGTGTACAGTAAGGTATTCAGTGGCTGGGGAGACTGGTTGGGGTGGAACCGAAGATGGGTGTGCCCCGCACGGATGAAGAGAATAGATATTGGGCACAAAAGAGCATTTCACAGAAGCTAGCAACTGAACAGGAAATAGGTAGGGTCAAAAAAGGTTAAACATGACTAGATCACAAAGAGTTAAACATTCTTAAGTGGTGGTGGAAATGAGGCCTCCTTCCCCAGGACGAATGGCATTGTTCAGCCGCATTAGGCTAATAACGCTGCTGTATTAGGAGAGTTTCTGCGAATTCTGATGGGAAACTCGAGGGTAGGAATAATGAACATAGTTATAAAAATTATGAAGCCGCTAAATTTAATCGAGGGCTTCATTTAGGGCCGCTTTAATTAGCTGCTTCATAATTTTTATAACGATGTTCATTATTCTTACCCTCAAGTTTCCCATCAGAGTTCGCAGAAACTCTCCTAATACCGCAGCTTTATTAGCCTAATGCGGCTCAACACTGCCGTTAAGTAGAGAGAGTTAAGTAGAGTAGAGAGTTAAGTTAAGTAGAGAGAGAGACACACCAGAAAAACATTACAAATAAAAATAAGTTTATTGACGTTTCAGGAAGAGGACTTCCTTTCTTCCAAAGAAAGGGACTCCTCTCTTCCTGAAACATCAGTATAGTATTATTTTTACTTTTAATGTTTTTCTTGTGTGTCTCTGTCTCTACTTGCCTTAGATATATATAGGCTGGTATTACGGCTATGCTCACGGCGGATTTGTTCTCGGCTTAGGTTTCTTTGTCCCTGTGTCATTCAAAAGTGACAATCACCGCATTCGGCGCTATAAAGCACCTTCAGTTATCCGTAGTTATACATATACACATACATATATATATGTATAGACAGAAAATAAGGGTTGGCAGTCAAGAAAACCTCGGAACGTCAAGAGGAGAATGCAGTAGGTCAATAAAACAGATAAATAATTCGAAAAGACAGAAAGAAAGTGGCGAAAAAATGACCGCCAGGTGGAATCCGAGACCACGATATCCAGAATACGCGTCTGGTGCGATGACCACTGCGCTACCGGTGGGGCTATTTTCCCCTCCATTTTATGGGGTATTTATGTTAAGGTAATTTTATTTCCTGCGCTTGGAGGTGGTAGCCAGCACCGCTCGGGCTACTCGGGGTGAATGGGACCTTCTTTTTAACCCCCGGGCCATGACTCGATTGTCTACGACATGGCGAGAGTGGTCGCCCAGAGTTGAACCCTCTTAAGCTCCCTATGGCACCAAAACTGCCAGATCAGGGGACCTCTTACAATCATCATCATCATCATCATCATCAGCCCATCTACGCCCTTTGCAGGGCAAAAGCCTCTCCTATTATTCTCCAATTACCTCGGTCCTGTTCCAATTGTGACCAATTTATCCCCGCAATCTTCTTAATCTCATCTGCCCATCTGACTTTCGGCTGCCCCCTGCAACGCTTGCCTTCTCTAGGGATCCACTCTGTTACCCTTAATGACCAGCTGTTATCTTGCCTTCGCATTACATGCCCTGCCCACGTCCATTTCTTCTTCTTAATTTCTACTAATATGTCCTTAACACGTGTTTGTTCCCTGACCCACTCCGCTCTCGTCTTGTCCCTTATGTTACACCTATCATTTTACGCTTTATTGCCCGCTGAGACGTTCTCAATTTAAGTTGAACCCTCTTAGTGAGCCTCCAAGTTTCTGCCCCGTAGGTGAGTACCGGTAAGATGCAGCTGTCATACGCTTTCTTCTTCAGCGACAATGGTAGGCTGCTATTGATTATCTGAGAATGCCTGCCATATGCACCCCACCCAATTCTGATCCTTCTCATTATCTCTGCCTCATGGTTGGGATCTGGGGTCACAACTTTGCCTGAGTAGATATACTGCCTCGCCACCTATCTCAAACCGCTGTGCTGTCCGAGATTTTTGATCATTACTTTGGTTTTACTCATATTCATTTCCATGCCCACGGTTCTACTCTGTTTGTCCAGTGCGGAAAGCATGCTTTGCAATTCGTCTCCCGGTCATCAGCAAATCTGAGGTTATTGAGGTATTCTCCATTAACCCTTACTCCCACCTGTTCCGAATCCAATGTTCTTAATACTTCTTGTAAACATGCTGTGAATAATATTGGAGAGATTGTGTCTCCTTGTCTGACACCTTTCCTTATAGGTATTTTACTGCTCTCCCTATGGAGGATGATGGTAGCTGTAGACCGTTTGTAGATATCCTCTAGTATTCTTACATAATGCTCATCTACCCCCTGGTTCCGTAATGCCTGAATGACTGCTAGGGTTTCGACCGAGTCAAATGCTTTCTCATAATCTATTAAGGCTATATATAGGGGTTCAGTATACTCAGCGCACTTCTCTATCACCTGATTGACAGTGTGAATATGGTCCGTTGTTGAATAACCTTTACGGAACCCTGCTTGTTCTTTAGGTTGACTGAAAATCTAAGGTTGCAGAAATTCTGTTAGCGATTATCTTGGTAAGTACCTTGTAGACGACTGACAGTAAGCAGATCGGCCTGTATATTTTCAAGTGCTTCATGTCGCCTTTCTTATGGATTAGGATGATGTTCGCGTTCTTCCAAGATTTCGGTGCCATTGCGGTCATTAGGCATTGCGGATACAGGTTTGCCAGTTTTTCAAGTACAATTTCTCCGCCATCCTTCAAGAGGTCTGCTGTTATCTGATCGTCACCAGGCGCTTTGCGCCCTTTCATTTCTTTCAAAGCCTTCCTTACTTCTTCCGACGTTACTGGTGGGATGTCAATTTCCTCTGAGCTACTGTCTCGTTCGGCATTATCCTGGATGTCCCGGCTACTGTACAGATCCCTGTAGAACTCCTCGGCCACTGTGACTATTTTATCCCTATTTGTGATGACATTGCCTTGCTTATCTTTAAGTGCATACATCTGAATTTTCCCCACGCCAAGACGCCTCTTCACAGCTTTCAGGCTACCTTCGTTCTTTACAGTGTATTCGATCCTCTCTGTATTATACTTCCGTATGTCAGCTGTCTTACGCTTATTGATGAACTTCGAAAGCTCCGCTGGTTCTATTCTGTCAGCTGCGGTAGAGATTGTCATGGTTTGCCGTTTCCTAATTTACACTAATTTACACTATTATATTTAACTGCAACTGCTCGTATTCTCACCTTTCCTGCTACCATGAAGTTCCACCGTCTTCTACGTCCGAGTTTTATTGTCGCGTTAACCGTCTACGTCTACCCCTATATGAAACCCTATAAATCCTCGCCTTTCCGTTTCCAATCTGTGTTCCAATCACCTCGTCTTGAGTCTCCCGTAACCTCAAATCACACAGTTAGTTTACAAAGTAAATGTTTTTGTCTTTGTGAGAGCGTTTCTCTAGCTCATCGGTCCTACTCTCGTCGACCTCATTTGAAATTGCTCCAAAATATTAGGATCTCTAATGACACCTCGCCCATGAGGAAACTTACACACTTGTTTTACCTCTTACCTGCATTGTCAGGGCTGAAAAAGTCTCTTCTATCCTTACGAGTCTGCAGCAGTATGTCAGGACGACTGACGGGAGTGGGGCTCACACACAAACCCGTACGAAAGCTATTATGGTTTGGAACATATATCACTGGGGCCGGATGTACGTGATACAAACACCAATTCCAGCTGGTTGCAGTGAATAAAATAACAAGAAACCAATACGTTCCCCGCTATTTTTGCCGACACACTTCTTCCTGGGCTTAAGCGCAACGACCGAAGTTGGCCTTTTCTATTTGGCACGTGGCAAAGCTGCTATTTTGAAGAAGACTGGTTTTTATTTCAACTACATCACAGCGACTTACAGGAGAACATTTCGGCGCAGGGCTCTGTAACAGAAATAGTTTTTCAGACTAATATTTTATCTGAAGTACTACAACTAACATCAGTCATAGGATAAAAACACCGCGCTTAAAATGCGCCACATGTGTGGTCGTGGCTTTGTTCTGGTAAAAATGACTTACCGTCAGTTTAGACGGTCACCCGTTTGCTTCAGTAATGGGAAGCCATATATTCAGAAAAAAAGATACAAAAAAATTTGCTAGAGTGCCTGCATGGGCGAGTTCGTGTGACCCTGTGATCGCGGAAAGCGCGAGGCAAAAGAATGCAGCTCAGTGTGGCACCGTCTTATAATGAAGAGCCAAGTTTGGCATCCCCGTCATCGAGAAAAACGTACGCGACAAGGAGTTCAGGCTGGAGGAGGACCACCTGTGAAACAGCAGCTTGAAGTCAAGTCCTTGAAGTTAGTGTTTCGAGGCGCCTGTTCTTCAACCTGCATTTAAGACAGCCAGGAGCCAGGTGCTCTACTGCCTTCGTAAAGACAGTCGACACTGCGGCACTAGATGGAATGCCATGGCTATTATCCCAATGCACTCCAGCCATCGCGAAAATAGAGGATACACTAACACACAATTGCGTACACTGATTTTACAACAGCAAATATTGCAGAAAGGCCCTATGCGTCGATAGTCTCTACGTAGCGTTCCAACTTTACGTGTCGCCAAAGCAAACACTGCCCCGTACCATGCAACATGACAATGGAAAATTGCGGGCGACGCTTGTAACTTTCCAATGCTCTGAAGGGGAATGCTAAGTTAAACCTACCGCTTACTTTATCTTGAACTTTCTGTTGAACTGTCATGCTGTACTCGTCGGCATGCTCCCGCGGCCAATTCAAATATTCATAAATTAGTAACCAATAAAGGACATGGTAAGATTTGGAATTAGACTAGATTTGAGGAGGGACTTTAACAAGCTAGTACGAAAGAAGCCGAATAATGAGCTAACAGTACGACGTAAAGTAGACGAATTCAGTATCGCGCTGCAGAGCCGATACTCAGGTCTAACCGAGGTAGCGGAATTAACGACACAGGAAGCCAGCGACAACCTTACACGCATCGCCTTATCACGGAGTGTGCAGTAGAAGTCGGGGGCACGATGGCTAAACAGGATACTGGTAAACTTTGCGAGGAGACGACATATTTTATTAGGAAACGGCGAACCATGGCAATCTCCGCCCCAGCTGAGAGAATAGAATTAGCGCAGCCTTCGAAGTTAGTCAATAAGCGTAAGACAGCTGATATACGGAAGTATTATCTGGAGAGGATCAAAGATGCTGTAAAGAACTGAGTTAGCCTGAAAGCAGTGAAGAGGCGTCTTGGCGTGGGGAAAAATCAGATGTATGCACTTAAAGACAATAAAGGCAATGTCAACACAAATAGGGATAAAATATTCACAGTAGCCGAGGAGTTCTATAGGGATCTGTACCGTATCCATGACATCCAGGATAATGCCGAATGTAGTTCAGAGGAGATAGACATATCCCAGTAACGACAGAAGAAGTAAGAAGGGCCTTGAAAGAAATAAAAGGGGGCAAAGCACCTGGTGAGGACCAGATAACAGCAGACCTCTTGAAGGATGGCGGGGAAATTGTACTTGAAAAACTTCCACACCTGTAAACGAAATGCCTAATGACCGCAAGTGTACCAGAATCATAAAAGAACGCGAACATCATCCTAATTCATAAGAAAGGTGACATGAAGGACTTGACAAGTTACAGGCCGATCAGCTTACAGTCAGTCGTCTACAAGGTACTTACCAAGGTAATCGCTAACAGAATTTCTGCAACCTTAGATTTCAGCCAACCTAAAGAACACGCAGGGTTTCGTAAAGGCTATTCAACAATATACCATATTCACAAGATCAATCAGGTGATAGAGAAGTGCACTTAGTGTACGGAACCCCTATATATAGCCTTCATATATTATGAGAAAGCATTTTACTCGGTCGAAATTTCCGCAGTCATTCAGGAATTACCGAAGCAGGGTGTAGATAAGCATTATGTAAGAATACTAGAGGATGTCTACAATGGGTCCACAGCTACCATCATCCTCCATAAGGAGAGCAGTAAAATACCTTTAAGGAAGGCCGTCAGACTAGGAAACACAATCTATCCAATGTTATTCACAGCATGTTTACAAGAAGTATGTAGAACGTTGGATTGGGAACAGGTGGGAGTAAGGGTTAATGGAGAATACCTCAGTAACCTCAGATTTGCTGATGACGTTGCCTTGTTAAGTAACTCGGGAGACGAATTGCAAAGGGTGCTTTTCGCCCTGGCAGAGTAGAATCGTGGGCCTGAAAATTAATCTGCGGAAAACAAAAGTAATGATCGAAAACCTCGGAAAGCACAGCGGTTTGAGATAGCTGGCGAGGCAGTGGAAGTGGCAAGCAAATACTATATCTACTTAGGCCATGTTGTGGCCCCGGATCCCAACCATGAGGCTGAGATAATTAGAAGGCGAAGAATGGGGTGAAGTGCATTCGGCAGGCATTCTCGGATAATGAATGTCAGGCTACCATTTTTCGCTGAAGAAGAAAGTGTATGACAGCTGCATCTTACTGGTACTCACGAACGGGGCAGAAACTTGGAGACTCACTAAGAGGGTTCAACTTTAATTGAGATCGACTCAGCGAGCAATGGAACAGAAGATGATAGGTGTAGCATTAAGGTACAAGGAGAGAGCAGAGTGGGCCAGGGAACAAACGTCTGTTGAGGACGTATTAGTAGCATTTAAGAAGAAAAAATGGACGTGGGCAGGGCATGTAATGTGAAGGCAAGATAACCGTTGGTCATTAAAGGTCACATAGTTTACCCCTAGAGAAGGCAAGCGTTGCATGGGGTGGAAGAAAGTTAGATGGGCAGATGAGATCAAGATGTTTGCAGGGATAAATTGGTCGTAGTTAGTACTGGACCGGGATAACAGGAGATTAATGGGAGAGGCCTTTGCCCTGCAGTGGGCGTAGATAGGCTGCTGCTGCTGCTGATGGTGATGATGATGATGGTGAATGACATTAGGCATACGCTCACAATTTAGGATTTATTATGGTCCACCCGCACCAGTTGGTACCAACTGGTACCAATTGGTACCAATTTACTAAGCGTCCGTACTGCAGCGAGTAGCAGCTGACGTCGCCAGACCTGAAAGCCTTACTTGGGGCAAAATGTTCCAACCGGGTGAAATACCCCACACTTTCTGCTTTCAACATTCACAGAACAGCGTCCGTACAGTTGCACATACCCTCACTGATGGGTATAAGAAACTTGGTGTAAGCATCCACCTATATTGCTTTCGCGTGACCTAATGGGGCTGACGCCGCCAAAAAGGCTGACCTGACGAAGCTCTAAAATCATTTCACGCTATTTTGCCGGAACAGAGTTCGAGGTAGAACACCGAGCGCTGAACGTACACGCTCAATCAAAATTCTCTATGCCACTCCTAACCCTTCTGGACCACACAGAATACCAAAAATAGGTTTTACCTTTAAATTTGAACAAACTATTGATTGACTGTAAGAAAGAAAGTTGCTTGCCTTAGCTTTCCGGCATAAAGCGTTTCAGCCTCATTCAAGACGTAAGCTTGTACATTAATTGTTTGGCGGCCCCCACATTTTTGGCTTGACCTGGAAAATTTTCACATAGACTGCGTCAAGCAGCGGGTACAGATGAATACTGTAAACACTAAAGGCGAAGTCCTACACCTTTGCTTAAGACCACAGAACATGCGAGACATGCACTGTTTTTTTGCCAACCAAAGTGACACAAATACGCCAGGCGTATCGAAGAAACGCTCATAAAAAGGAATGTGGGCTCCTGCTGCTGCGTGCGACTACTGACTCTGCTGTTCCATGTGTGCATGCATGCATGAGTCAATCAATCAATCAATCAATCAATCAATCAATCAATCAATCAATAAATCAATCAATCAATCAATAAATCAATTAATCAAAAAGTGGTTTGCAGACAAGGTGATGATGATGGTGTTTAATGGCAGAAGGCCAACGAGGGCAAAGAACGCCAGAAAAGTTATTTAATGAAAAGTAGTGATTACCAAGACGGGTAGGTTTAAAACGTGTAAACCGGGCATAGTAAGATCAATGAAGATAATGGTGATAGCTGGTGTATACGGCCAGATTTGATTATGCATGATAGGAAATGAGGTTTAAAAACTTAAGGTCTGACAAATACTTAAACACGCGTTTCACAGAAACCATGGCATCGTCACCCAGAAACAACGATGGGTGTGGGGATATATGTTGTCTGTAGAGTTTTCTGAAGTGTTTGTGTCGTGTTGTGTCAAGTGCCTTGCATTGTATGAGTATGTGGACTACGGATAGGCCCTCCCCACACCTGCTACACAGGGGTCTTGGAGAGCCCGTGAGCAGGTGCGAGTGCATTACATGTGTATGGCCTATAATCTAGCTAAGGTAACTTCAATGTGCCTGTTGTGTGAGTCAGTAGTGTATTGTCCCAAGTGCGGTTTTATGACGTGTAGTTTGTCTGTTCGCTCCAGTCTGCTTGCCAAGTTTTACGGAGTTGCTGCCTTATGTGTGGCTTGAGGTCTGTGTAAGGTAGTGTTGTTATGTTTACTGTGATTAGGAGTGCAACATTGGCGGCCATTTCATCCGCCAGTTCATTTCCGCCGATGCCATAGTGGCCTGGCACCCAACACACATTCACCTCAAGGTTGAAGAATACGCCACCATAAGTGATTTGAAGACAAGGTTAACTTCATGGTTTTTCGATGACTTTCCGGATGACAATGCATGGACGACGCTTAGCGAATCTGTATAGATGACGTGTTTAGGAATATGATGTTCAACTATCTGACTTACAACCAGAAAAATGCCGTATGCTTCTGGCGTAAAAATACTTGTATTAATATTCATGGTTCTATATGCTTCAAAATTGGGTCCATGTGCAGCACAAGACACCGCAGTGAACGTTTTAGATAAATCGCTGAAAAACTCTGCAGCCCTGCATTTATCCTGCAGATACATGAAATGCTGCAAAATCCCACTTCTTGGTGACTTGTTCTTATTGTATCGTACGAAAGACAGATCACATGACACAGGTCCGAGATGCCATGGTTCTACAAGATCAGTGTGAGATGATTTGAATGTGTCTAAGAAGGAGACCTCATGAATAGTCACCTCGTCCCTCACTTTCTGCGAGAAGGGAACAGAAATTGATGGGCGGTTTAAAAAGGGTTTATTTCTGGACGTATCATTAAAAACCGGTTTAAAGGGATGGTTATTCATTGATGAGATTTCGGAGGCATATAGAAGATCAACATAAATTCGCTGGTACGGTAAGCACCATTTGTCGCACTCAGCATAGAGACTGTGGACAGGACTGATACGGAATGCCCCACAAGGCAGGCGAAGCCCCAAGTGAAGCGCTGGGTCGAGCATTTTAAGTGCTGTTTTTTGGCTGACCCATACACAACACTTCCGTAGTCCAACCGTGACCCCACCAACGCGGCATAAAGTCGAAGCAAATGTTGTTTGTCTGCACCGTGTGATTAGTGAGATAAGGCTTTCAGAATATTCATTGTTTTGAGACATTTTTGTTTGAGTCGTTTTATGTGAGGGAGGAATGTGAGTTTCTCGTCAAACATCACACCCAAAAAATTTTTTCTCTTTTTACTGGAATTGAGTCAGCAAGGAGTTTTACTTCGGGATCGGGCAGGATGCCCCGCCTTTTTGAGAATACAACATAGGTACTTTTAGAAGGATTAGGTTTTAATGCATTTTCATCTGTCCAGCGGGAACGTTTGTTTACCCGAAGCTGGACCTGACGTTCACAAATTGATATTTTACATGATTCGAAAGATATTTGAACGTCCTCAACATACATCAAGCAGGATATACTTGGCGACAGTACCTTTCGGAGACAGTTCATCTTAACTATAAACAAGGTGCAGCTCAATACACCGCCTTGAGGCACGCCATTCTCCTGCACATGAACGTTTGAAAGTGCCGAACCGACTCTGACACGAAATGTTCGTTCAGACAGGTAACTGGAAAGAGTATTCAGCATGTTACCTGTTACACCATAGGATTTTAGGTCTGCAGAATGCCATAACGCCATGCCGTATCATAAGCTTTCTCGATATCAAAAAATACGGTCATGTAATACTGATTGTGTATAAAGGCATCCTTAATGTAAGATTCCAGTGCAACTAATTGATCGTTTGTGGATCGCCCTGCCCGGAAGCCTGCCTGGCAGCTCTCGAGAAGACAATTTTACTCAAAAAAGTACACGAGCCTACGGTTTATCATCATAGTGTATGTGATTTTGTCTGCACCTGGCGCTAAAGGCTTACTAGTGGTCAGGGCTGCCTTCAGCTCATGAATTGGAAAAAGAGAATTGTAAGAAGTGTGTGACTTATTATCACGCAGGGACTTCTTTTCAACAGATGTTTTGTGTTTCATGAAAGTGTTTGTGTAGTATGCTGACCTGGACACGTGTTGGAAGTGTTGTGCGAGTGTGTTAGCCTGGTCTTCCAGTGTGTCCCCTGTTGTACAGACCAGAGGCAGGCTGTGTGTCTGTTGTCCTTTGAGTTTGCGTATTCGTGTCCATACTTTTCGTGTGTCTGTGTAGGAGTAATTGATGTTAAGAATGTACGCCAACTCTCTCGTTTTGCCTCACGGCGCACACGTTTTCCGAATGCCTTGGCCCGTTTGAACAAAATAAGGTTACGCGACGTGGGGTACCGACGGAGGATACCCTACGCCTTGTTCTGGGCCTCTCGCGCTCGCCTACAGGCCTCATTTCACCACGGCCTCCTCTGGTTGCGCGGGGCACCTGAGGCCGTGGGAATGGACTTTTCAGCAGCGTCGAGGATGTGCGCCGTGAGGAGTTGGGTAGCTTCTTCAACGTGTAGGTGTCCAATGAATGTGTGGTGTAGTTTGAATGTCTCTGCAAATGTATTCTAGTTAGCTCTTGCTTCATCGAACCTGTTTTTGGAAGATGGACTGCATGGCCCTTTACCTATATATGTTAGTGAGGTGGGGAAGTGGTCACTGCCATAAGGGTCAATGCCCACACCCCACGCGAGGAGAGGAAAGAGAACTACGGAGCCACTCGCCAAGTCAAGATATGAGTACGTGTTGTGTCCAATGGTATGGTATGTAGGCTGTTTATTGTTGAAAACGCATGCTTCTGAAGATGTAAGGAATTTCTCTATCAGCCGACATCGGGAATCCGTGCGAAAAGAGCCTCAAAGACAGTTGTGAGCATTAAGGTCGCCTGTAAGGATGTATGGTTCTCTGCTGGTCAAACAGCGCCTCGAAGTCAGAGCTTGAAAGTGCAACATCAGGAGGAATGTATATGGAGCATACCGTTATCAACCTATTAAATAATATTGTTCGAATTGCCACAGCCTCAAGGACCGTGTTCAGAGTGACAGGGTGGCATGCTAAGGATTTCCGGGCGATTATGGCCACACCCCCAGAAGAGTGCGTGCAGCCATCCCTGTACTTTCTGTATACCAGGTAACTGTTCAAGAAATTATTGTGTTTAGAATTCAAATGTGTTTCCTGAACACACATTGCACTTGGCTGATAAGCATGCAGTATTTCGTATACATCGTCAAGATTATTGAGAAGTCCTCTGCAGTTCTATTGTGTTATGTTTTCTCTTCCCATTATGATGTGTTCGGAGCTACTGGAGTGTGACTATTTATGTAGGGTCTTTCGGGGCTTGGACTCTTGGAAGGGGTTTTCTGGCCTTCTCTGCTGACCTGGACGTCGCAGCCCGTTCCTTCCGCTTCGATGAAATCCGGAAGGGCTCGACGTTCACGTCGTCATCTGAAGGGAAGGGGGGTGCCTAGCGGACTGGGCCCCCTTGAATTGGTACCCTTCCGGGTGTTCTTTGCCTGCGCCACGGGCGGGGCAGGCGGTGGAGCTTGGATAGGCACTGCTGAGGGCCCTCCCGTCTCCATCTCCATGCCCTCAGGTGTCCCTAGGGCCGGTGGAGAGGAAAAAGTGAGAGCGGCAGAGCTCCCAGCGGCTATCACAATCGCCACATTTGCTGGAGTCGCCCCACTGGGCGATTCCTGACACCGCTAGACTACCGAAGGCAGTCCGGCAAGAGATGGGGCCCCCGCAGCCTCTACAGGTGTTGTAGAAGCAGCAGGTGGCTGCTCAGCTGGGGGCTGGGACAGCAACACATCAGCAGCAAGGCTGCACTGTGTCGCTGTGCTGACCAAACGCCGCCCCAGCCTCCGGCGGGCAGCGTGTGGCCGAAATCAGCTTGTGCTTTTGGCGTGCCTCAGCAAAGGTGATGTTTTCTGTAACTTTCATTTGTAGAATTACTTTTTCTGCTTTGAATTTTGGGCATGTTCGCGAATAAGCAGCGTGTGCGACACTGCAATTCGGGCATTTCACTGTGCTGTTTCGACAGTCATCCGACGAATGGTCAGACTCTGAACATTTAGGACAAGTCACCTTTCCTCGACAAGATAGTGTTCCATGGCCCTATCGTTGGCATTTAAAGCATCGCCTGGGGTTAGGGACATATGTTCATACATTGCAGCTTTGGAAGCCCACTTTGACCTTTTCAGGTGGGGTTGTGAAATCAAATGTTAGGACAATATGCTTTGTTTGGGATTCCTTCATTTGCTCTACGGATTACAATTCGTTTAACAGAGGTTACTCCTTGAGGTTGAAGCGCCTGAAGAAGTTCCACCTCTGTCTCAGACTGTAATTCTTTTTCTGAGATTACACGTTGAGAGGAGTTGAGGGTTCTATGTGGAGTCACAGTAACAGACAGGTCAGCCAACGTGGTCTGTTTCAGGAGGTTTTCGCTTTGATTTTTTTCTTTTTACTTAAACAAGTACGTCACCGGATGAAAGCTTCTTAGCATCATAGTCTGAGCCGACAACAGACTCAATGCATTTGGCCAAAAGAATGACTGACTTCTTGCCAACAGGGGTGTCCTCTGTGGAATGGACTACAAGATGTTTATAGAAATGTTCTGCCTTCTCTTTAGCAAGTACTTCGGTGCGGCCTCTTTTGGGAGACCGATCATTGGAGGGGGGGGGGGTTAAGGAAATACAATACAGCATGTATAAAAGCAGGCAGACGGGGGTACTTTCTTCTTTGACGTTACCCTGGTAGTCAAAGAGGTCCCGTAGCTCCCTGGCTGGTAGACAGGCAGGGAACCCATCGGCCGAAGCTTGACCAAGGCTCCGACGGCCACCGTTAAAGGTTTCTACACTTCACTTTAAAACTCATTAACACGGTCGCTTACAGCGTAAGTATGGGGGCTGGGGATCCGCGGTGTCGCCAACAACGTCTCCAAGATTGATCAAGGTGCCCCGTGAGGGGGGTTTGCAGACAAGGACTATGATAGTCAAGATAAAAAAAAACCTGCCCAAGCCTATAGCTCACTCTTTAGCCCAGCAAAAATTTACGCATGCACATAGTAACACAGCCACCATGTTATATAAGACAAAGTTTCATAAGGGATCAGTAAAGATCGTTTCCCCGAAGTCCGGTGTCTATCAGGAACCCAATCTCCCGGGCTCCGGTTGATTTGGCAGGAGGCTGGCAGGGCGATGGTGTGGAAGTTCTTGGAGGCGGCGGTCGAATTGGCGAACTCGAGGCGTTGGGGTTGATTAGGTGAAACGGAAGTTTATATACAGCTATTTACAATAGGTTAACTGAGTACATGGGTAATAAAAAGAAAAACTTCAAACTTCAGCTAGACGCTAGCTCCGAGTGCACACAAATCACTCGATCTCCTCAATTTCGTCCAACTCTCCAATTCTCGGAGCGTACACAAGCCGCTCGAGAAACCACGGCCGAGACTCTGTCTCACCGCAAGATCCCTCTAGCTGCCCGGTACGGCGCTGTACCCTAAACCTCCGACGCGATCTTAACCTCGACTAGGGGGCTCACAAATCCCAACCTAGCTTTAACGTTCGAGACTCCTTGTTCTGCCGGGAACTGCCCAGCTCGGCGCTCAGACGAGAACCATTTCCAACGGCCAAAATCGGCCTTATAAAACTTCGAGATCACACTCTCTCGGGAACGCCCCTGTAGCGTTCGTATACGCGTATGGGAGTGCCAAAATTCACGTAGACAGCTGTCACTCAGCACGCCACGGAATATTCAATGAGTCGCCACCATCTCTGGGTCAACAGACCGCCTGCGGGCCAGCAGGCGCGTACGACCCCGAGGGATGAGCGCGAAAGACGCTGGCGCAGTGCACTGCGCCGGCGGGTGCGCTTTAACAATGGTTTCTTGCACGGCGCGCGCTCGTCCCGACGCCGGTAATACCTCAACCTCCGCGCGTCTAGCAGACGTTCCCGGAATCCGGCGGCACTGTCTGCTTTCTCAATGGGGGATTATCCATGTGCATGCAATGGGCCAGACAAGCCGTCTCCCGTGCACGCCTTGACGAATTGGCGGTAGTTGCAGCGCAGTGTTGGCAGTGCTACGTCGCTAGACAGAGCGGCGGGTTCTCACGCGCAGCCCGGGCGTCCGGCCGCTAATCTCATAAGTAGACCTTGCAACTTCCCCCTTTAAGAGGGTTACTGGACCTCTTGGTTCAGTCAATCCGAAAAGAATTAAAAGGGCCACTCGTTTCATCTCTCCTTCAGCAATAACAGCGGGACAAACAAACAAACAAACAAAAAACACGTGAAAGGAGCTGGTATAACCACAAATGAGCCCTCTTCTATTTCTGCAGCTGATCCGTAGTCCCTCTCGCCTAAACTACAAACACAACCTATTCACTAGCCGTCAACAGGGACGGAATACTCTAGCCAAGCAGAAACACACCAAAAAATGCTAAAAACACTAAGTGCCGGTAAAAAGACATTAAAGGGACCCAGAAAAGCCTTCTGTAAAAGTTACAAAAGGCCTGTATTGTCACGTAGCACTAATATAGCGATTCAATGCCGTTGGAATTATTGATCTACATTCAGTATTAGCTGCGCCAGAAGCAATTAAAGGCACCTCTCCTCACTTGCCGATCGACTCCTCCTCCCTCTCTGCCTCCTTCAAAGCAGCTAGCTAGATTCCTGCGCCTAGGCTCGCGTCAATCACTGCGGACCCGCCTTTGCCGCCTTTGCCTCGGGATCGCGCAGGAAGGAGGAAGAGCAGCCGGAAGCCAATGGCAGTGACGCCGCCGGCGGCCGACCTTGCCGGCGATTGGGCGAATCAGGGGGCGCCTTCGCCGTTGCGTCAGCAGCGATCGCCGTTGCGTCACCCGCGGTCGCCGTTGCGTCAGCCGCGGTCAGCTCGCTGCGGCGTCGCGCTCATCGGCTGAGAAAGGCGATCTTCAAAAATTGTTTACAAACTATCTGTACAACGTATGGGGCTCACACTTGGCTCAAAAATCCCCCGTTATGTGTTCTACCACCTGAATGCATTTGATTGCCACCTTCACAAAGCTTTTCGGGGTCCCTTTAAGTAGTGTTTCCGGAGCGCGTAAACGCCACGAACAACGAGACAACTCAACCTAAAACACTGATGCGCGCTATAACTGCAAACACGCACAATTATTCCGGCACTCGACAACACGAACAAAAGGAATAAGGACTGGCAAAGAACACGGGCAATTTTGCAGTCAACAAAAATAAAATGTTGAGAAAGTTTGCATTGCCACTATGCGCACGCGCGCGAATGTCCTCCTTGACAGCGTAGCCTGATAACGTTCCTTCAAGAATGTTCGGCTCTGCTGTCGCTCACTTGCGGTGCACAGAGGGTTCGGTTTGGTGCGCCGATTGATCAATTCGGCACACGGATCGAGCACTCAAGGCATCTCATCGCGCCCAACCGCGGCACACACACACACACACACACCACCAACGAAAAAGGATGGATGAACGGGAACGTTCACGTCCGTCGTGGCGGTGTTAAGGCTCGGAGGCAATTCAATACTAGCCTCCCCAAGCAACAATCTGAAAGCAGGGGAGTGCATTCACGCACTTCCAGCCCCCTCTGCAGATGATCCAGACCGCGTAGCGTTGCAATGTCAACGCAAGTCTCGACAATTTAGCCCCAAGAGGCGAACACAACTTCGGGGAAGATGGAGTGGTATCGCAAAATGCGACTTCACTTCCTGTCTCATAGGCCAAGTGCCCATGCCTCTCCAATGCCCCAACGTACGGCAATGCCGCGTGCTAGCAGCGTGAGCGAAGGGCTTATGCTGGAGCGAAGTGGCGGCCCGCGAACGCGACGACCTTCTCGGGATCATTCTTTCCCTTACGCACAGACTGCCCCACAACAACAACCTCACAAGCACCTGTCACTACCAAAAACCACTCGTGCACGCTAGGTGCATTCTGAGCAGCGGCCTGACAAAGACAGTTTTTTGGCTGTCCCAGCACGCACTCATCCTGGCACAACTCAGAACTAGGGCCTGTGACACACTGCCAGGTCGAAGAACTTAGTGCGTCAACCCATCCAGCGCGGCTCCCGACTAAATCTCGGTAATGGCCGCAACCAACACTAAAGCTACGAAGCTCTATCTCAGACACCGGTTTCGCGAGATCGCCGATTGCGTCTCGTTCCTCGCTTTCAACTGTAGCTGCCTCCTCACACGGTTTTTCCCTCTCCTTCACAACCTCCACGGGAGCTCTCATTCTTGGTTTCGCAGTCTCCACGCCTGCGTTTTCGTGTTCTCCATCGGCCTCCTCGGTTACACTCTCACCATCAAGACTACCAAACCCACGAGGCTTCAAACAAACACCTTTCCTCACCCAACTTGGCTACCTCAGATGTACCCCACCCAATACCCTGCCACATGTAAATTCTGCCCTAACCCATATACCCTCATACACATGATCTTGGGGTGCGCACACAACCCAGCCCTCCCACCTTTACCCACTTCCCTTCCGCTCCCTGAGCTGTGGGAGAACCTGACGACCAGCGCCGGCTTGGATGCACAGCAACTCCTGGTGTCCAGGGCTGAGACAGCGAGGTCGTCCCAAGGTCTCCTGGACTGAGGAGCCACCCACATCACCAGGCTCACAATAAAGTTTTTCCTTCACCTCCTCGTCCGTATCGTTCCTACCCTCTTCAAACGTTCTGAGCTCCTCATCCTCCGTCTTTTCGCGTTCTCTCTCACTTCTTCTTCCATTTTGTACATGTTCAACCCAGTATACCTTCTCAGCTCCCTTATCCGGATCTAACTCCTGCTTTTCCTCAGCCTGATAGTCAACTCCATCTCTTTTTCGCTCCGTCTCGTCACATGATTTCTCGCCCTCTATCTCCTTTCTCTTCAGGGTGATCTCCTGAACGCCCGACCCGGAGTTCGCTTTCTCGTGCAACTTTCGAGCGTAATTGGGAGCGCGGCGGGCCCCAAGACTTTCCTGCGCGACTCCAGTCTCTTCCGGGCCACCGATTAGAATTTGGGTACCGCCCGTGCCAGCAAGTTCGGCACGCATTAGCGCAGTGTCCGGTGCAAAATCAGCTGGCGGCTCTACACCCGCGACAACGGGGCTACCCCATGACTGTGCTCCCACACCGGACGTGCTCGCTGGGATGCTCCGCCTGCTCGCTTCGCTTTCCATGCAGGTGTTTCCGGCTGAGCCGCTCGCCAACTGTGCGCAGCCACGGCCGCTTATCTCGTTCTCGCGCGGCTTCGAGTTGAAAAACGAGCTGGCTTCATTCAACTCAGCTGCCAGTGCATAACTGGGCCCACTCGAAGGGTTTTGCCCTATGCGCTGCAGCTCCATCCCCAAACTTTGCCTGCGAGGCTGCTCGTCGTGTTCGAGCATCACTTCATTACACCGCTCTACAGTATCCCCGGACGCGCTTACTTCGACGCTCCTCTTCCCAATGTCCGTCTCCACACGTTCGACGCCGGCGGAAATGCTAGCCTCGTGTAGGGAGTCACGGCTGCTTACTTTCTCATCGCTATGTTCAACTTCCGAACCCTGGCCGGAACCATTCAACTTCGCGGTCGCTACACGACTTGCTGGGTCTGTGCCCCATTGTTTCTGCTCGCGGGTGTCCGAGCGCAAGGGCGTCTGCCTTCTCCGCTCCAGCTCCAACTCATACCTTCGGAACCGCTCTTCAGATTCGAGCCGAAGTTTTTGCATACGCTCCTTTGATTCCCGCGCCTCTCTTCTCTCCCTCTCCTCCGCTTCGCGCGCTTCTTTTCTCTCTCGCTCTGCCGCGTCTCGCGCTTTTTCCTCTGCTTCGCGCGCTGCTTTTCTCTCCCGTTCCTGAAACTCCAATTCCATTCGTCTAATAGTTATTGTTTCGGACTCCGCTTCACCACCACTTCTTCAGGCTGTTCCTCCTTGAGGCGGTGCCTCATGCGTCTGACCATTTCCGTCTCCTTCCGCCATGTTCGCCAGCATGCTCCGCGTGACTACCATGCAACCCAAGACTCAGCCTACACCACCGCAACGAAGCGCAAGAAATCCCACTCACCCGCACCTCCGCTGGTCGGCTGCTGAGTCGTTGGCCCCGTGCGCTGGTTGGCTCTGCCGCTCCACTCCGCGCGGAGCTCGGCCGCAGCCGATGAAGGCGGGCTTGCGCCTAGCTTGCTGCTCCTGGTTGAGGCCTGGTGATTTCTTCTGCCAAATCCTTCCGACTGCGCCAGTAAAGATCGTTTCCCCGAAGTCAGGTGTCGATCAGGAACCCAATCGCCCGGGCTCCGGTTGATTTGGCAGGAGGCTGGCAGGGCGATGGTTTTGAAGTTCTTGGAGGCGGCGGTCAAATTGACGAACTCGAGGCGTTGGGGTTGACTAGGTGAAACGGAAGTTTATATACAGCTATTTACAGTAGGATAACTGAGTACATGAGTAATAAAACAAAAACTTCAAACTTCAGCTAGACATAAGCTCCGAGTGTGCACAAATCACTCGAGCTCCTGAACTTCGTTTAACTCTCCTGTTCTCGGAGCGTACACAAACCGCTCGAGAAACCACGGCCGAGACTCTGTCTCGCCGCAAGATCTCTCTAGCTGCCCGGTACGGCGCTGTACCCTAAACCTCCGACACGATCTTAACCTCGACTAGGGGGCTCACAAATCCCAACCTAGGTTACACGGTCGAGACTCCTTGTCCAGCCGGGAACTGCCCAGCTCGGCGCTCAGACGAGAACCATTTCCAACGGCCAAGTTCGGCCTTATAAAACTTCGAGATCACACTCTCTCGGGAACGCACCTGTAGCGTTCGTACACGCGTATGGGAGTGCCAAAATTCACGTAGACAGCTGTCACTCAGCACGCCACGGAATATTCAATGAGTCGCCACCATCTCTGGGTCAACCGACCGCCTGCGGGCCAGCAGGCGCGTACGACCCCGAGGGATGAGCGCGAAAGACGCTGGCGCAGTGCACTGCGCCGGCGGGAACGCTTTAACAATGGTTTCTTGCACGGCGCGCGCTCGTCCCGACGCCGGTAATGCCTCCACCTCCGCGCGTCTAGCAGACGTTCCCGGAATCCGGCGGCGCTGTCTGCTTTCTCAATGGGGGATTATCCTTGCGGATGCGGTGGGCCAGACAATCCGTCTCCCGTACACGCCGTGACGAATTGGCGGCGGTTGCAGCGCACTGTTGGCAGTACTACGTCGCTAGACAGAGCGGCGGGTTCTCACGCGCAGCCCGGGCGTCCGGCCGCTAATCTCAAAAGTGGACCTTACAGGATTCATGCATCTTTCTATGGATAGCAAAACAAAAGCGTCTCAGCGAAGCACTTATTGGGAATTTTGAGACCTTCAGAAAGCGCAACAGGGAAAAAATGCGACACGAACAAAGAGAACAAAGGACGAACGCTTAAAGCGCTCTTCCTGTGTTCCGGGTGTTTTTGTCGCGTTTTTTCAATGTTGCGCTTTCTGAAGGTTTCAAAATTGAATTCTACCAACTAGCCCAACTCGCCATTTTGCTGCCGTTTATTAAACACCCAACGTGCTTGCGCATAAACCACGTTCATGAAATTAATATTCATAGTTACTTTTTCTTTTAGATCACGAAAGGTTTGTATGCTTTATGTACGCCTTTCCCGTGCACCAGCTGAATACGCAAATTCACCGTCCTAGCGAAGTAGCGCTTACGCAATAAAAAAACAAACGCAGAAGCGGACGTGCAAAAAATGAGGCTCCTTCCCGGCGTACTAAGATATAGATACCTACTGTATTTTTTGAGAAGTGTATTATTATGCTCTAGCTCCTCGGTGCGACACGCGCCTTTGCACATCTCTGGTTTTACCCTTGCTGTACACGTGTGCATGTTATGAAAACAAAGTTGTGTTCATTTGACATAAATCAGTGTTATGGTGGCCCCCAAATTAGATAGAAACAGAATACTTACTGAAATATGTCCATCCAGACATTGAACCGTAAAAACGTGAGACAGATTTAGGAAAATAGTGACCATTCTCTATTTTAACGAGTGTGTGTCTTCACTATTGCGTGTTTCTTCCTGGCCTTTCCAGATGGTCATAACTTCTATCTCCCAATTCGACAATGCGTGGTTGGTCACACAGCACTGCCTTGCAAGGTTAATAGGCTGAGTCGTGTCACCTGTTTTTTGCATCCCGTTACCGTTGTCACTCAGTGTATTCTCCGCAGTCTCGTGTTGGCAACGCACCAAGTACTTCGAACTTCCCACGACTGTCAGCATTTTATTTTTTATCTAACATTACTTGCACTTCCTCTGGAAAAAAACGCCATCGTTGTTTTAAGCGTAAAGCCAATGAGAACGTAAAGCAAAAACAATATTGCGGCCGTCCTTCACCCTGACTCTTTTAGTATGTACCGCAAAAGAACTAAAGGAGAGGCTGTGGCTACTTTGACCCAGAGCACTAAAATATCAGAGCCTGTACAAATTGTTTCCTTTGCACCATACTGTGGAAAGCGCAGCTGAAAAAGTCTCCCGCGTTTCCGGCCGCTCGCCGGAAGTCGGCGCCCCGTACACGCATGAAGTCGCTTTTGAAACGCAAGTGGTGAATCAAAAACGGCAATGAACTCCGCTTCAAAAACACGTCGCGAATTTCGGAATAAATTTAAAGTTCAATTTTCTGAGTTGCAGATGCACAATGTGCACGTGGGCCACGGGGAGCCTCTTGTGGAGAGCAGCGGAACCATTTGGATTTCGATACCCAGTGTACGATGTTTCAAACATAAACGCAGCCTTGGATATTTTTAGGCAAGTGAAATGTACACACTCCATTTGGCTTATTTGAACTGATTTGCAAAATACTCGATTGGCAGCCGTAGGTCACACAAACGTATCTGCGAACGATATGTTGGGTATACTGTCATATCAAGGAATGGGGGCGCCGTCAAAACAGCACACGACGAAAGGGCACGCGACAAAAGAGCACCGACATAACAGGACGGCGTCAAAAGAGCACGCGACAAAACAGCACGAGACAAAATAGCACGGTGTCAAAAGCGCACGCGACGGAAGAGCACACTGACAAAACAGCACAGCGCCAAAACAGCACAGCGACAGAAGGCCACGATTTTATGGAATTCGTAACTGGGGAATTGTTTAGATTTTAAAGCGTCTACAAACCTTATAGAGGGCGCCAGATGCTCTGTAGGAGTTTCTCTTCACGTTCCGCTACTCTTTCTCGAAAAACACGTTCCGCGGTTAATGTCTGCACTATGTAGGATGTTTGAAATGAAAGCGGCAAAGGCCAGGGCCATCATTTGGTAAAACTTTTCAGACACCGAGAGAAAACAAACTTGTATATAACCAAAAATTCAAAAAGAAAAGAGGAAAAGTTGGGCTATATGAAACTCAAAATGGCTTTTGTTTCCTTTTCAAGATCAAAGTTTATAGAAGCGATACCTTACACTAATCGTTTTTGAAGTAGCGCCTTGAGACCCCCTTACAAAACTTTTTGGAAGTCTCTGCGTATTACAGTTCTTTCGATTCTATTCAAATATTTTCCACCCTTGCAGTTCCGATTGAATGTAGAGGTGCCACAATATGTGGAAGCTCTCTTCCACCTTATGCGACTCGGCATTGCAAACACATTTTTTGTTGTTTAAAAGTAGTGTAGCTTGCAGTTCAAGAGAAAAAGCAGAGCTGGCGGCCCCCTCTCTTCGTCGGAGACCAGTCTGTTGCATCTCGCATTTATTTCCGAACTTGCCGCTGAAAGGTCTCCAAGACTGGCAAGCCCGGATCGCTTCGTCCGCAGGCTTCTACATCTTTTCCGAAGTGGGCCGCCCGTGCTAAAACTGGCGGCCGGGTCTAAAGTCAACACCCGCGCTACGAACCCAAAAGAAATTCGGTGCGCCCGGAATGCGATGCTCAATCAGTATCCATAATGCGAGGATCCCAAGTTCAATACCGACCTCGGCCAGTTAGAAGCTGGGGATCTTGGCGTCTCCTTTCATCGTCTTCGTCGTCGTAATCGTCGTCGTAATCATCGTCTCACGTACTCATGGTGCTAAAACACAGGAAAAGTCGTTTACGCCTCGCGCTAGAACGTAACGCGTAATAATAAAACCGGGACACTCGTTTACCCCTCGCGCTGGAGCACTTCGTAACGATTACTAAAAAAAACACCGAGACACTCGTTTACGCCTCGCGCAAGAGAGCTTCGTGCTTCAAAGACAACAGACTTTTACAGCTAAGCTGTATACCTCTACCCCCAGGGGTTTAATCTCCGTTGGCAAAAACGCCAAGGCGCGAAGAATGCACTTATACACTGCATGCATCGCCCCACCTCAGGTTTCACGTTAGTGGAGATGGCCCAAGATTTTTTTTTCCAATTATTGTTATTGTGTTGTTCACTGCCGCCGCTACAACCGTGCCACCCTCGGGCCTTTGGGGTGGCACAGTGTTAGGTTTCCGGTTTCATGGCGTTTCTGGTTTCTGGTTTCATGCCCTCCCAAACCACGGGTATTTCTGAGGCTTCGAGGCTTTTTGGTGAGACTGACGGACAAAGCTCGGCCTAACCAGTTTTGCTTTTAAAATGACTGAAAATTCACCATCCCGCGCATGCGGAGAGCACAAGGAAGATGTTTCCAGCGTGTTATTTTAAACTGCCCAATATTCTCCCGGCTAAAACGTGAACTGTCCCACAAAAAATAGCAGTAGCTAACCATATTATGGTGGGTACAGAAAATAGTAGGTATATGGCCTGACGCTGGGCGTCAAAATAAGGTTGTCCGTGCCTTCAATGCATTCTATAACTCAACAGGTATCCGTTCAAACTAATAACGGGTAGTTTAAGCCTTTCGCCGCGAATTCCAGATTACAAACCTAGGTGGACCAACTAAACCTCGGGAACCTTGTGTACGTTGTCGTGTACTTGTGATTTCTTTATTTGGGTCTATGGACTTTCGTTCAGCGAAATGGAGTAGCCGGGGTTTACTGGCTTCCAAACCTTCCTCTGAATAAACCAGTAAACCTAGCTACCTACCTATTTTCTAAAAGACCCAGATGGGTTCCTAGGAGTAAAAGCTTTAACATAGGTTGACTGGGACCAAGGATTCAATACATAGCATGGCTTACACTGCATAAACCTACAGGGTCGAAATATTTACAATATAAACAATACGATGTTCCCTCGAATGCGTACCTTGTAAAAAATTGGAAAAATCAAATTCGCTAGATACGAGGATAAGAATTCATAGCAACTAACACACAAAGTTTGAACATAATAGCGAACAGTGTTAGCGAAAGAAAAAAAATCCCGTACCATCTCCACTCACATGAAACCTGCCAAGGGGCAAAGCATGCAGTGTATAACAGTATTCTTGGCGCCTTGGCGTTTTTGTCCATGGAGATGAATCCGTTGGGGGGTAGAGCCTAGAGGTATACAGCTTTGCTGAAAAAGTCTCGTTTCTTTGAAGCAGGAAGCGTTCTAGCGCGAGGCGTTGGAAAACGCCGTCCCGGTGGGTTCTTTTAGTAAGCGTTTTTTTCCCATGGTGATGTCACTTTCTAGCGCGAGTCGTTGGAAAACGAGTGTTCCGGTGTTTTATCACCATGACTGCAAAGACGACAATGACAGGAATCCCAGAAGGCCCGAGCTCCTAAGAGGCTTCGCCCCTAAAGTATTGACCGATGATTGGCTTAACATACAGGACAGCGATTCCGAATAAAACAGAATCAGATCATTGGCTCCAACCTAACATAAATGACATTGAGTGTAGCAGGTTGCAAACTAAACACTATACACGCAGACACTGCGGGAAGCAATGTACCGTATAAACCGGATTATAGGTCGACCCGGTATATAGGTCGACCCCCTACCTTGAGGTGGGAATAGTTGACAAAAAATATAATTCGGCACAGAAGCGCACTCACAATGTCTATATTTATTTTCGACGCCCGTCCGTCACTGCCACTCACTATGCCTCCCGAAGTCACTCGTCCGAGCTCTCAGAGTCGTCTAAGGATGACTGCTTCGCACTGTCATCTTCCATGCCATCAGGTGTGTTGCTGATGGAGCACTTCCTGAACGCTCGCGTAACCATGTCGTCGGGCAGCGACTGCCCAGAGGACACCCAGCTTGACACGGTCGCAACCGGCCCGTATAGGTCTTTTTGTTGTCGCCGGCTATCCACTCATTGTACAGTTCGCGGAGCCCGTCCGCGCATGGCCTCCGGAGTGATCGTGAGCGAAGTTCCCAAACGAAGTTCCCAAACGAAGTTCCCGGACAAAGTCCGCCACTTTGTTCTCCAACTCGGGGTGCACCGCTTGACGTCCACGGAATGATCGGTTTCGGGGGTTGCACGCGCACAGCTTGGCTTTCTGGCTCCGCCAGTACCGCACACTTTTCTCCGAAACACCTAACTGGCGTTGCACCGCCATATTCCCATTCTGCTCGGTGACTCAATCGCCGTCAGCTTAAACGCCGCGGTGAACTGGCGTCGACTGCTGCCACTCTTCTCGGAACAGAGACGTGCAGAAATGTACGCACGCACGCATAATAAACGAGTAAAAGAAAAAAAACTAGAGAAAAGCGAAATCAAATAAAGGCCTGATAGTGCGAGAAAGCAGTCCGACACGAATGGCGATGGCGACGGACTGCGCTTGCACATTGTTGCCAGACAACGATTTACATTCTGCCAATGACCGCTATATAAGACGAGGGGTGACTTTTGTGCGGATTTTTGGGGAAAAAAACTCGACCTATATTCCGGTTTATACGGTAGTTATTCAATTCAACGCAAATTATTCTTGCACAGCTGATATTCAAGGCACAGCGTGGGCATAAAACCATAGCGGTGGCTTTAAACAAGTAAGCCTACAATCAGTTAACGCGCTGAAATAAACCGCCACCAAATAATCCCTTTGCGAACGGCGTTTTGTAGAAGGAGGATTCTGTCAAGACCTTTCATTGGAATAAATCGTACACATAAAGAAGCGTCTTTTGGGCGGATGGACAAAAGATAAGCGAGGTTGTTGTATTATATTCAGTTGGTATTTCGACAGCAATCTTGTGTTCTTATTTTGTTGTACACTGTAGGTATCCATGCCGCTCATTTATGTCTTTCAAAACAAATTTATAACGATGAAGGGCTTAGCTCTTTTGCTTTTGCGGGATAGTTGCATGCATTTTTTTTAACATGGCAAAAATGTATGCCTTGTTTCAGTTGCTGCCTTTCAAATGCTATATGCAAACACGGCTCCAGGACACAAAACAATAATCAAAGAAATTTAATGAGGAAGACGGCTGAAACACCTAGCTTTCTCTGGTTTAAATGAAGAAAGTGGGCGCTTACGATTCGTTTCTTTAGATTTCTTCAGATGTTAGAGCGGCTTAGAGTATAATTCGATTGAGAAAGCACGCCATTCTGAACTATTTATTATAGATGTTCTTGCTCGCAATTCTGCGTTATTTTAGGCCAGTGGATGGTTATGCGGCTTTTCCAAAAATGTACGTTCTGCATTTCTTTTTTTCTAAGGACGTAATTCATTGAACAAATCAGTGACTGTATCATCGTGTTTTTTTTTTTCACTGGTTTCTTGTAACGACGTATTGCCATATTTTTTTAGCAAAGCTTTGAGCAACCTGCGACAACAGCTGAGTAATATAGCGCCACGGCCTGCGTATTTGAAGTGAGTGCGTGTTGAAAAATCGTTTAAAAGAAAGTTCAACCAACGAAAAAATATCGACGAGCGATCCTCGTTAAATATTCGCAGAAGACATTGTTTCAAAAACACGCGCAATTATAATTTCGCTATATCATGTTTCCAGTATTATTTTTCGGGATTTTCTTTTTCTGTCTTTGTTGATTTTAGAATATCTATAAGATGCACACTTTTTATTTGGTTAAGTAATTTTTGTAAGTTTGGTCTTTCTATTCTTGGGCGTTCAAAACTTCATTGGACCAACGCCTCCAGATGAAATGGGTCAGCTTGTTTTGCCTTAGCCTGTGCGTATGCTTTCGTAGTACCCACGAAGGTCTCTGTAGGTTTTTTCTGCCAGGACTGGCGCAGATGAGAGGGGGGTAAGGGAGTGTAGGTAGCGGCCGAAGAGCCCGAGGGAAATAATTGAGACGCTATTGTACACGAAACTTTAGACTCACCAACTTCATGTGCGTGCCTCGGCTCGCAGGGGGAAGGTCGACAAACCCAAACTCCAAGGGAGGAGTTCCGGGCGCCCCGCGGGCCAGTGACGGTCGTCATTGTATTGGCGTGGGTCGTCATCTTTTGGAGGGAAAAACCTGAAGCGGTGGGAAAATGGGAGTGTAGACGAAGACGTTGACCAGAGGGGCCTGCCGGCTCGAGCCGATAGCCGATAGAGAGTAGTCATCGCCTTGCAATATACGCAAACAAAGTTGTAATAAACGAGTGATGCCACAAGCAATCATGATATAATGAGCCGGAGAGTTCAATCTCGTCTGCATCGTCGGTGCAGCCGCAACGAGTCCCAGTGTCCCCCTCGGGGGTCACGGAATCCGCACAAAAAAAGAACGTGAATGATATGACGCGAGTAAATAAACACAGCCGCTGCTTGAGCTGGGGAACATGGGTATGTCGTGCCCGCTAATTAAAGGGATGAAAATGACTGGAAAAACAAGCAAGAAGGGGGTCCTCTAGCCGGTATCCGGACATTTCGGTGTATATGTCGGTGCACGGACATTGTGGTCTGTGGACCACGAAACAACCCGAATCCCCCTCTCAAAACAACCGCGTTACACGGTTGTTCACAATCCCTCTTTTCAAATGCACACGTCAGCATTTGCCCCGTCCGTGTAACCTCGACTGCGCCCACTCCTCACTAAAAACGAGTGGGGGGTCGGCTTTTGTTGCACCCAAGAGGAAGAAAGGGGCAGTACCATCCCTGCCCTGGACTATACAACCGCGCCCCCCCCCCCCCCCCTCGCTTTCGCTGACACAACAGCAACAAACGGGTATTCCAGGGCGTGCGCGGGGACGTACAACGCGTGCACGTGCTTTCAGAAAGGTTGGTTCTTACTCCGCGACAATATCGCAGGCTTGTCTGGAGAAAAAACGAGGGACAACAGTGTTTGAAAATTCAGTTGATCGTGACAACGCAGTTTGCTTAAAACTTTTTATAAGATTTTCTGCATTTTTGCGGGCAACCTAATGCTTGCAAAGCTGCCTTCTTTGTAAAGGGAGAGTGCGCTTTATTTTCAGCAAATATCATTAAGAATGCATTATATCGTAGTGAACACCGCCCAAATGCCTTAGCTGATTTGCTTGCCATAAAAAAATGAATATAAATTAACGACTTCTTCTGAATAAAAAACTGTACAAAAGAATTCGATCAGTTGTCTGCATGACATGTGTTTCTTGAACGAATTATAAAACAAAAATATACAAATGCTCACCTTATAAGAATAACTGGCAAAAATCAAACATGGCATCAACATAAAAATACAATCACTTCACTAGGTTGCTCTTCATAACCCCCGTTATTCGGAAATAACAAAAAACGGCTTTTTCAAACTATAGCAAGCACCCGATAATTCGGTCGCCGAAACCTTCTCACACCGAAATGTCCGTGCCTTGAAATGTCCGTGGACCGGTGTGTCCGTGGACCGATATGTCCGTACACCGATATGTCTGTGCACCGAGATGCCCTGCACCAAAATTTCCTACACAGGGATCCGGATATTTCGGTGCAGGACATTTCGGTGCAGCACGTTTCGGTGCGGACATTTCGATGCACAGACATTCCGGTGCACGGACACTTCCAGCACCGTCTGACCGTGGTGGGGTGCAGGAACAAATGGTCCCGGAACCTATGACCTCAGAACAAATGGTCCCGGGCACCTCTTCGGGCAATATGATTCCACAAAACCTTAATATGAAGTGTTGTATTGCCTTCTGTAACAAGAACTGTCAGTAAACCATCGCTTCATTTTAGTATGCATTTTTGCGCAAATGCAAATGCATGGCGTAACACAGTTGACCTGTTTCTTGTTATTTTTGTTTGTGTTTCCGCCGTTATTTTGCGGCTTTTCATTTCATTCTTTGTTGTAGATGTTTGAAAATACATTTTTATTTCTTTAGTTGTTTGCAATATTTCTTACATTTTTATTTCTTTCATATTATTTATTTATTTATTTATTTTGTGTTTATCAAAATTACGCAGTACAATTTATCTCTATTTACGCTACCAAAATATTAAAGCGTTACATTCGCTAATTATATATATTTTTGCTAGTTCTTCCCACCCCTCTCCGAGGTTTTCCTTCTCACAGCAACTACACTAACAGCAACTAAGTCCAGGCACGGCCAGACTCCACGCTCCTTTCTCACTCACAAAGATAGTTCTTGAGTCCGGCCGTGTTCCAGGAGGGCACACCTGTCGCGAAGAGCCGCCGCGAGTAAGAGAGGTTGGTGAAAGGCAGAGTTCCGAGATATGGGCATGCCTGATTACGACTACCTCGCGCACCATCGGCTGGGCCGCTGGTCTAACGTGGCGATCACGACATTGAGCACCCTGACTAATTTCTTCTAAAGAGGGCAACGAGGGCCAGCTCAAGCAAAAGAAATATTCTACCGAAGCGAACACCTACACTCCCCCCCGCCCGCTCCTTCCTGTTTGATCTTGCTTTATAAGGCTCGCCCCAAAAAGGGAAGTCTGGCGGCATGGTGCATCAACTTGCATCAATCGTTGGCTTTTTATTGAACCATGACAAGTGACTGTCTTTGGTTCTCGCAATTTCTGGGAAAGTAAAGCCACCAGGAAGACAAAGCGAAAACATGTTTTCGTATTTGCGCAAATAAACTGCATATATTTGTACTCAAATGCAATTCCGAACAATAAAGTTTGTTGTTGATGGTGGGTGACTAGTTTCGATGAAGCTCACCTGCTGCCTTTAGCGATTGTAACGCTGCCGCAGCACGCCGGCAAAATTAACAAATCATGTTGGCAGCAGTCTTCCAAACCTTGCAGCAAGATACGAGGCGTATTAATAGCTACATTGCATATTTTTAGAGAAAAACAAAAGTATCTAAGCTGCAAGCTGCCAAATGATCAAGGTCCGAAATCTTTATTAGCGCCGCTTCGCTTTATCCGAATAGCAGATATCCAAGCCTTTCAGATGGAGAGCGCAGAAACGCAGCTTAGCTGACGAAATATACCATTCATCCTGTAAAATTCTTCATTGAAATAGCGATAAATCGCGAGCGTAATGCACTAGTACAGCTCTATGTTGTCTGATATTCAGCAGTACCGGCCCACTCACATTTTCGATACTTCACATAACCTAAATAATACTGCCACAGAAAATAGGCTCCCCGCAAAGGCTCAAGTGGGACTCGCTTCACAAGCTTTAATAAACAGAAGAACAAAGCAAAGGAAGCGCTGGAGAACATACAGGTACGACGACAAATTTGTATGCAGCATTTAACTCACGTAAATTCAGCCTTAGCAAATTCATTATATAGGGTGATAAAAGTTAAGTCGACAGGTTTTTTTTTTAAATTAGGTGTTTAATTTTCCGTCGAGACCACCTCTACAGTGAGGTTATGCGTTCAGGGGGACACATAATGAGGTGATAAATATTGATGTCGGTGGCTTAATTACTAAAATTGAATAATTAACTTTTTTTGTGGCTGCAGTAAGTAGGCATGTTTGTATTGAGAAGTTCCATGTATTTTTATTTTGCACAATTCTTCTAGCGCATCCGTATTCCGAGATATCGAACTGCGAAGTTTAATTACCGTTCGCATGATTATGCATGCTAGACAGAGACGACCGGCACAAAGCTCGTCCTCTTTCTTCTGCTTCGATTGCGGTTCTAGCTGAGTACTGCAGATTGCGATAACGCCAGCCAAGACTGAGCTGGTACCAGTTATCACTTTTTCTTATGCCTCTACCTCGTTGTCGAACTAAACACCGTACACAGCAGGCGCGTCACAAAAGGGAGGAGCTTTGCGCTGGTCTTTACTGTCTTGCATGCGTAATAATGCGAACGGCAATTAAACCTTACGGTTCTACATCTCAGAGTACGAATCCACTAAAAGAATTCAAATGGAACTGCGTGGAAACACGCTTGCCTCTAAATTTTCAATACAAACATGCCTGCTTAGTGCAGCCGCTAAAAAGTTATTTAATCAATATAAGTTAATTAAGCCACAGACATCTATAGTTACCACATTACTGTGTGCCCCCCTTGGCGCGTAACCTCACTGTAGCTGTGGTCTTCACGTGCATCTAAGCGTCTTTCAAAATAAATGTCGACTTAACTTTGATCAGCCTGTATATAGACAGATGCAAAATACATTGTGCACAATTACCGACATATAAATATAAATACACTGACCCCCTCCCTCCTTCTCGAATAGAGGCGCTCACGCATAGGTGCAGTAGTGGTGGGACCTTTTTTTCCTACTTTGAAGTTGGGACCCTTTGTTCCTGAACTATTTGTTCCGGGACCATTATTTCCGGGGCCATTTCTTCGAGTACCATTTTTTTTCGCAACTGGACGTGGTGTATTACCGGTGAACGTATGGTGCGAGAAAATTAACACGTGCGCTGTTTGAGCCGGCGCGTGTGCCCCTGTCATACCCGTGAATTCAAGTGTTGAAAAAAAAAAACAAATTGAGCGAAAATGTGCCTCAAACGACCGCGTAATTCGCGGGTCGAGTGGGAGAGGGCAGCAACCGTTGAATGATAGAGACTATAGCAGTGCGGGGGCCGGAATTTCTAGGCCCGGCCTAGAAATTCGGCCGCCTGGTAGAGACACGACACCACCTGGTAGAGACAGGACCAATGCTGCAGGCCCGAGCCCGACAAAACATTAAGATAAAAGCCCGAGCCCGGCCCGAGCCCGAAGGCATTTTATAAAAGAAACCAGAGCCCGCGCACTGTTTTTTAAGCTCAGCCCTAGCCCGCCAGACTCCAAACATGAGCCCTCAATGTTTGGTCATTTTAGCCTAAAATAAGCATAGAGGGAGTATATTGAATTTACACTTGTTCAATACTTAGACCTATATGTGTACAACATAAATATCCTGACCTAAAAATTGTATCTTTACGGAACATTTTGGTAAAACAGGCACTGCATTTGCGACAGTCTTCGAACTTAATGCACAATAAGGAAGATGCTGAGAAAAGTGGATATTTTTATTTATGCATTTCTTAGACATATATTCCACGTTTCGTTATTTAATTCAATTCGTTTCCTAAAGAACTCTCTTTCCTACTTGTTTTTGACGCTAACACACTCTGCCAAGAGCTAGTTTAACTTGTACTTCTTTAAATTTAATTTGCCCAGGTTCGTTGTCGGTTTGCACCAGGTGTCTATCAAAGTAGACCTAAGTTTCTCCCATGCTCCCAAAGTTTTCTACTCAAAAAGTCGCTTTATGGGCAAAAAGGTATGGGTATAAAAAGCTTTAAGGAAGACCCAAGAGTGCGTTGCTAATCTTTGGTGGTACGGTCTGCACAAAGTGCGATTTCGAAGTCACATTTGTTTCTTTTGTTTTAGTTTGAAAAACAGAGGAAGGAGACAATCATGTACTCTACAACCAGAGTGCTCTCGTTTACTGGCCCTTTCTTTCCCACTATGCTGATGAAGACCATACGTTTCCTTTTGTTAGCTTGAAGGCTTCCTAAGTACAATACGTCATTTTGTTATTTTTTTAGCATCGCCACGGCGACAGACTGACAGCACTCCGCTTTTTTTGTCTTTGTTTCATCCAAACGATCAATGAGCCGAATTTTTATTGTCAAGATTCTAAATTTGCGGCACATGACTGCCGGGATTCAGGGTTTGCCCGGGCAGGCTCGGCCCAAAACCCTGAATTTGTTCAAGCCCAAATTTGTTCAAACCCAAGCCCGGCCCGGTCACGAGAAAAATGCGTGCTACCCGTCCGGAGCACGGCCCCCGGGCTGGGCCGGGCCGGGCGCGTCCTTTTGGACCTTCCCGGGCCGAGCTGCGCCCTAACTAGAGCACTACCCGGGCCGCAATTTCTAGGCCCGGCCCGAAGCTCCCAATAGAGAAATGGCCCAGGCCTAGGCCCAGCCCGGGCCTTGCAAACTTCTAAAATGTGGGCCCGAACCAGGCCCAAGCCCGGCAGAATTTTATAAAATAAGGCTGAGCCCACTAGACTTGTTAAATGTCCTCCCTAGTCCGACAGGCTATAAACATAAACTCGAAGAAGTTTGCTGTTAGCTTAAAAAGCGTAAGCACAAAGCGAACACGACTAATTTGGATTTAAATTTCGATTAAACTTGGACCAAACTTTGTACAACTTCAATATCCTCATTAGAAACTGTTTTTCAAGTAGTCGTGAACTCCATTTGCCACTTCATTTGCCAGTCTTCGAAATCAAGACACACCGAGGATACTTTAAATGATTCGGAGCAAGTGGATAATTTTTTGTAATATTGTAATCCTTCAGCAGATACTGCAGCTTTCACTGTTCCGTTACTTGCTGAAATTTGTGCAGACGATGCGTCCGGTTTCACCTCTTCATTTTAGTATTTTCCTCTAGTTACGTTGGTAGCAATATTTTATCGGCGCTTCTGTTCCTTTTTCTCTTTCTTCATGGCTTTAAAACAATTCTTCCCGTAAGAAATCATGGGCTCTGCTTGAAACATTGGTCCTGCAAACTCTGCACATAGTGCAAACTGTAGGTCGTGTTTGTTCTGTTTGTGTTTGTTTGAAAAGAAAACGGAAAAGACAATCACGTTGTACGGTGTGGCTAGAGTGCCGTCGTTCTCTGGCCCACTCTCTCCCACTATACTGATGGGTCCCAGATATTTTTTTATTGATGTGAAGGTTTTCTAAGTGCCATCGTCTTTTATCATATCTTTTAACAGCACCGTAATGATTTTACGCGTCACTTCTTTTTATTCTCACTTAACCTGAAAGATGAACAAAAATGTTTTTGTTGTTAACAATTTATAATTTGCGGGACAGGATTGCCCGGCCTCAGGGATGACCCGGGCGGCTCGGGCTGGCATGGCCCGAAAATATTTTGGTCCAAGCCCGAGCCCGGCCCGGGCCCGAGAAAATGCGTGCTACCCGGCCTGAGCCCGCCCTCCCAGTGCACTACGTCAGATTACCTAGCTGCGCCATCGCACCCAACTGTTTCAGGGCTATGCCCTTGCGGTGTGCTGTTTTGTCGTGTGCTGTTTTGACGCCGTGCTATTTTGTCGCGTGCGCTTTTGTCGCTGTGCTTATTTGTCGCTGTGCTTTTTGACATGTGCGCTTTTGACGCTGTGCCCTTCTGACGCTGCGTTGTTCTGTCGCGTGCTGTTTTGTCACGTGCCCTTTTGACGCCGTGCTGTTGTGTCCATGCTGTTTTGTCGCGTGCCCTTTCGCCGCGTGCTGTGCTGTCGGTATACCCTAGGAATGATATGCCATATCATCAAATGATACGGTGAATTCCACAACCACACACAGTTGCTTGCCTTTAACGAATCTAAAATACAACCATCTGTATGGGTGCTTCAGGATTTGAGTATTCTTAGAAACCACTACGGTGTCGGGTTTCTGATAACCGAGAGCCCAGGTAGACTGTTCGTTGATTGATTATAGATTTAACGCGCCGACGCAACGCAGGCGATGAGGCGCGCCGTAGTGGAGGGCTCCGGAATAATTTTGACCACGTGGGGATCTTTAACGCGCGCCGGAATCTCGTACACGCAGGCGTTTTTGCTCTTCGCCTCCATCAGAAAAGGGGCCGGCGCGGCCGGGACTCGAAGCCACGACCTCGTGTTCAGCAGCGCAACGCCTTAGTCACTGAGTCACTGCGGCGGGTATAGACTGTTGTTTGAATGTGGTAGTCGACTCATGCGGTTGGTGTCACTAGCTGGGGTTGACATAACATTTTCGCCAAAACCTAGTTGCATGCGCTATAGAGGCATTCTTGCACAAATAGCAGCTTGGAGGACCTGCCTTGTCGCCCTAATTATGACCTCCGTCTAATCTTTCTTTTGTGAGTACGGGCGACCTGAAAGTCTTGTTCTTAATCGTGTCTTGGTGAAATTTGCGACACTAAATCACCGCAACATTGACATCGGCGTCAGGTCAACTTCTTTATCCCCACTAGCGGAGACTTTGGGGGACACGGAAGTCAAAGGTGACGTAATGTATTTTGTTCAGCCACTTTAAGGAAACGGTTTCTGCTTGTAGTCTTTTAGAATGTGTAGGTGGCATAAAGCACATGTATGTCGTCTACTTTAATGACTCTCCGGTAACCTTAAACCATGAAGACCGAAAGGGCAGGCATCGCTCATTTCACAGCAGCCTCATTTCACGCCTGTCGTGTCATTTACACCTGGAAATGGCTCTTGCTTTGGCCCTGCCGCGCTTGCATGGGATGCCTTTAACTTAGGCCATAACCAATACATGTCGAATCGAATCATTGAAGGGGCTATTTGAGACGTGTCGTCATTGCTTAGCCGTGCCCCCTCTAAACTAGGCCCCACCATATCTTTTAAACACGACGTCCGCAATGAATGACAAGTTCCGGATGCGACAACCTCAAATACAAGTTCCATCCGCGAAACGCAAGCTTATTCAAGACCACGTTATTGCTATTTAGGATTATGACACAGTCCCTTCTTGAAATAGCCCATGGGAATAACATGAAGTATTCTTCAAGACGAAACATGGTGCCCCTGGGCGTAGCAAAGATAATCAAAACTTGAATATCCAAAACCCTTCCGGACGTCTAGTCTTTAGATCGTGTTAACGGCGCCTTCGAGAGGCTATGAGGTGCCTAATACCGGTCAACCTTCACCTGCTGTCTGACTGCCGGCCCTTACTCCCTTGCAACACAATATGTCGAAAAAGATGGTTTTGTCGCTCGTTAGGGCGTGTACAAGTTTATTCACCTTCTACTTGGTTCCGCTAGTGCGCCAGCAATTTCGAGCGCGCTAGTATAGAAGTTTTCAGTCACCCTAAAAAGAAAGGGCTATATCGTTTATGTACCTTGATAATATAACCTTGTACGTTGTCACATCGCCCGAAAGTCGATACACTCGAGCAAGCGCTGCAGCTCGAACGCTCACAGGTCGGGCGACGTGCGAGCTCCAAATAGTTCTGGAGGCTTTGGGAGCCGCTGGACTTAACCTACAGTAAAATAAATGTCTCTTTGTTCAATGAAGTTTTTGACGCGGAGGCTTGGTTAGCGACGACGTAATATGCCACAGACATTGAAAACGTCCATGCTTTAGCTGCATACAAGGGTCCGCGCACGGTGAATGAGATAAAGAACTCTCTCCCATTTGCCTCGTAGTTTAGGTGGTTTATTTAGGACTTCACCAGGAAGACTACACCGCTCAGTGAACTTCACAGCAAGGGCGCTGAGAGAGTTTGACAAAACAAACAAGCATAATTTGACGACTGCATGAAGGGCCTTCTTGACCCTGGTGTGTTAGCAAATTTTAATGAATCGGCTAATGTATTCCAAAATAAGATCCAAGGTGGGTTTGAAGTTATATTCTATAGGAAAAACCGTCACCATAACAACTGATCCATTATTAAGCCAGTCGCTCATTTTTTTACTTATAGAGACGCCGGCGATTTTAGGAGTAGGATTAGGAGTAGTAATGCCTGCATTTATTCTGAGCTGTTGAGAAGTTCTGACCGTATTTATATATCCGGCACTTCACCGTCATTACCGAGAATACTGCCCTTGCTTTGCCGCAATAAACGAAGCACATGACTTTGAAACTCGCCCCGTGCCCTTTGCAGTCTCAAGAACGCAACTTTGCTGTCGGGCACCTCAGTCGCATCACCCATCAGGACGCGGATTTTCGGTGAAGAGCCACCTCTCTAGAAGACTTGCGGAAGGCCTAAACTGAATACCCTGATGTAATGCTGCCGTTACCTTCGTGGATACAGGACAACGAGTTAGAGCTGGGTGGTGCCGGCGAACAGCTGCGGAGTAGGTCAGAGCTTGTGGCTCGCGGGCTGCTTCCGACGGCGTAGAAGTCCCCAAAGCGTGTTGAACTTCTTCCCAGATCACGTCGGTCAGTGAAGCGACTTGAGGGTGCGCGGTTGTCCGGGAAAATTTCCGCAGCTCCTCTCTGACCACTGCACGCATGGTCTCACGTGGCGTTTCGGAGCCAATATGCGCGGCTCCACTCGCCTCCAAAACCAGCGCAATGACAGGGTGGTCGTAGTACCTCGTTCGAACTTCAAGAGACTTCTCATCCCGGCCGCGTCATAGGTGAATTCGTCCACCGTGTTATGATGTTTATGAACAAGACAAGCAAAGAGCTCTTGCTTTACCCTTCGCATCAGAAACTGCAGTTTCTTTTCTTCTGACATTTCCGAGTCAGCACTGCGAAAGAATCCCTTCATGTCCGCAACAAAAATAGCCACCTCTGCGTTGGGGTGTTGCGTGCGCGTTTCCAGGAAAAGTGCAGTTCGTCCATTTCGCACAATGGCAATGGATGCTCTAAGGAACTCTCTTTTGAAGTGAGTCCAGTGTGTCCTTGAGCTTTCGTGGTTTTTGAAGCAAGTTTGAGCTGCGCTGTCTAAATAAAAGAAGACAAGCGGAAAAGTTTCTCCATCATCCCTCCTGTTAGAGATCCGTACGCGCTCCACTTTCTCCAACCAGTCCTCAGGGACAGCGCAGGGGGATCCGAGTCACGATGGTGGTTCCCGGGGCTGTTGCAGTACGATAGGGGGAGTGGCTTCACGCACCATGCTGCCACTTGCGGCGGTCTTACCATTCTGTCTGGTAGCAGCAGCAGTTTGCGGCGAAATGAAGCCCAATCTATGCATCTATTTCCATCACACAGGTGCGAAATCTTCGTTTTGTTTTGTTTTCACTTACGTGCCTTTTGCCACTGCCGCTTTTACTGCTGTTGCTGATCTGTGTTTTAATTTCTGTCATGCCTACTAACGCCGAGCTGTGTAAGCGAGTGGAGCTTCTTTGAAGTGCTTTTGATGAAAAATTGATTCACGTTGTCTGTTCGGGAGAGGATTGCTGGTGAAGCATGTTCGGAAGATGCAGGTATGAAGAAAAATTAAGGAATTCCGTCGTAGCCTCTCTTTCATGAATGAAACGGTGGAAAAGCTTAAAAAAGGAAATGATGCCCTCAAATCAACTAACCAATCCCTCACTTCATAAACCTCGGTACTGTAAAAACGACTCGCTGAAATGGAGCAGTATTCGCGCAAGAACAATGTCGAGATAAAGGGTGCCCCGTCAACAAAGGGCGAAAGCGGCGTTGCCATAGTGCAAACTATTCGCGTCCAGATCGAATACCTCGTGCACGAGAGTGATCTCGATGTTGTTCACCGCGTACCTTCCAAGGCTGACACACCACGCATAATCGTTCGATTCTGGTTACGTGACAAAAAGGCAGAGTTCCTGAGCAAGGCTCGAAAACCTTGCCTTCAAACAAAATACTTGGCTATGCACGAGCTGACTTTCATACGTGAATGAGCACCTCACGCCTGAAAACAAAAGATTGTTCGCAAAAGCACTGAAACTGAAAATGGAAAACAAATGGCAGTTCCTATGAACTTACGACTGCTTAATCAAGGCAAGAAAAAACGAAGACAGCAAAGTGCTGCGGAATCGAGATGAGGCAGACGTCGGAACATTCACTAACTGAAATTACATGACCTGAAATCAGCAATGGCATACATAGAAACTAATCAACCTCAATCATTGACTTCATCTATCAATTGTGCTGTTGTTCATTTCAACGCACGAAGTCTTCTAAACCTTGCTTGGTAACAGCGCAAATAAAACAGGACACAAAAGGAAGAAGGAGCGCTGTGTCCGTTCCTTCTTCCTTTTGTGTCCTGTTTTATTTGCGCTGTTACCAAGCAAGACAATGCACCAACCGGCCCAGTCGTCTGTTTTGTCTTCTAAACCATCATGGCGAGTTTTGTTCCATTTTAACAGCCATTTCCCATCTATTGGCAAATATCTCTGTTTCTGAAACGTGGCTGAACGCGTCCTAGAAGTACTTGTTCTCGTTTCCATCATATTGTCTTGAATACTGTCACCGCACTTCATCCAGTTAGGAGGATCAGCGATATTGGTTTTATCAATTGTCAAGTACAAGTGAAGGGATGACTTGAATTTAAACGTGGTAGATTGTGAGTCTGTATGGGTAGAATTAAACCACAGTAGTGTTGGCGTTAATGATAAACAAAGAATGATAGGTAGTATCTGCGGCTGTCCAAGTTCTTCGGTTTCTAATTTTTGCTCGGAACTAGAAAGGATTCTTCATTCAATCACTCTTGAAAAAAAAGGGGTAATAATGGGCGATATTGACGTTAATCTTTTAGATAACACATGTTCCCAAGTTAAAGAATACAGAAACTGCTTTAACGGGTACGGGTTTGAACAACTAATTAACCAGGTAACTCGTTGTGTAAACAATACAGAGACCATTCTTTATCATGCTTTAAGGAACATACTGTGCCCACCCGATGCTTTCAATATACGCGCAGACATCACTGACCACTACCCTATTGCACTCCGCTTTAATAGCCCTACGTCATATCGTAATAGTAGATTCACCATAACGGTCTTCAACAAAGCTCAATTTTTATGCCTCATAGCTTACTCTGACTGGTCGCTTATAATGTCAATTAAGGATGCGGAAGTAGTGGACACCATGTTTTAATCCATGATCACGGCATGTTTATCCTCCTCTACATCAGTCGTATCATACCGAAAGAAATTTGCCTCGCCACGGAACTCTTGGTTAACTCAATCCCTGCTAAAGAGCATGCGTAGGAAAGATAACCTGTATCGAAAAAAAAAACCGTTTGCCCGTACATGATAAGTTGGAGAATAAGTTCTCAACTACGACTTATGCGCTTAAGTCGTTTGCCGGAAACCGAAACAAGCGCGCCAATAAGGTGGCCGACTTATTCCCCACCTTATACTGGTAGGGAGGTCCCGGCCAGCCTACGCAGCGAAGTCGCAAGTTTATGCGCTCCCTAGGAAATACGTCCTTTGCCAGGAACCGAAAGAAGCGCGCGGATAAGCCTTGTTTACATACGAAGGAGCCGGCCAGCGTACGCGGATAAGTTGCGAACTTATAATTAAAGGATGGCTGCCGTTGCTCCCCCTCGCCCACATCGGCTACTAGCTCTGCTGCTAAGGCTGTCCTTGCGCAGACAGCGCGTTTCGCGAACGAATACGCCCGTTCGAGGTCTACGACGACGAACGCTTGCGCCGGCGGTTACGGTTTGGTCGGTGCGGCGTTCAGTTTTGCCCGAACGCATAAGTTCCCGCCTGCAAAAAGACAGCGGCCGCCGACTACGATAAGTCGAAGACAGCAACGGCGAATAAGTGGGCTGCATTCCTTCGACTAGCTGCCTCACGTCGGCTCCTGCTTTAATGACAATTAGCGAGCGCCAATTAGCCATCAGCACGGTTTCGTTATTACCATCGAACGCAGTAAGGTACAGGGACCACGCCGATACCGTATTTCGACCGGAGACCCGAGAATTTGGCAAGTTATCGCCGATTTTCTGATCCCGGCGTGGCCGCCCGACTAAGCCTAACCTAGGCTTAGCACAAGTACGGCCCCGAGCTGCAGCGGCGACGGCCGCCCAGCCCCGCCTGTGAGCCCACGGATGGACCCTGCAGCCGTAACGATGGACATGGACACCGGTGCTAATACTACTACCGAATCAGCGACAACGGAGCAACAGCTACGAGTGGACCGAAGCTCTGGACGAACGACCGTCGCCGTTACCGGAGTCGAGCTCTCGCCGTCGGACGACGCCGGAGGGTGGACGGTCACCGACAAGCAAGTACGACAACGGCTTTCAGCCAACAACGACATCAGCGGTGAGTCGCCCCCACCATTGATTGTGAAGCCAGCGGTTCCGAATCGCGCAGCCTACGCGAAGAGGATAGCGACCCGTCTCGTTAAAGCGGCACGCATGCCACGCACGTTGCCGAGGGAAGACATTAAGATCGTGATGCGGCCACGTGGCGGCTTGAACGTCGCCCGGACTGAGGCGTCAATAATAATGTCTGCGGTTCTAGGTGCTGTGGGAATGCCCAAAACGCAAACGCAAGGCGATACGATCTGCACGAACGGGGCCCAAAATATCATAATCGTGAGTACCCCCGACGAGGAACGGGCACGGCGGTACGCCGGCGCTCGGAGCCTCCACGTAGGCGGTCAGAACTATGAGATCAGTGCGTATCGCTCGGCTCCCAACGGAACGGCGAAGGGCATCATACGAGGCATTGCCGTCGACGACACGGCCGAAGAAATTGCCGCAAACATTGTGAACCCGGCCAATCCACTGGCTTTAGATGCACATCGCATTGGCACCTCAACCACAATCATAGTCTTGTTCGCGGGCGAGAGAGTCCCGAACTACGTCAAATACGGGTCGATACTCGTCAAGTGCAGCCTATACAGGCAACATTACGAAGTGTGTCGGCAATGCGGCAAAGTGGGCCACCGCACCGACGTGTGCCCGTTCCCCAATACAAAAGTATGTTTCGCCTGCGGAACACCAAACCCGGGCGTAAACCACGACAAAGACTGTAAGCCTAAATGTAAACTGTGCGGCGACCCGCACCCCACGGGGGCGACGGGCTGCGCGAACCGTTACAAGACCCCGTACGTCGTTACACGCCGCCGATGGGAGCGCCTGAACGAAGCCCAGGAACCGCCGCCTTTAGGCCTAGCGGAATACCCGCAGCTGCAACCAAAGACATCGGGCGGCAAAGGGCGCAGCCGTTCCCGCCAACGCAGCGGCAGCCGCCGACGCAGCACCAGCCAGCGCCGGAGTGTGAGCCGAGGTCCGAGCCGTAAAGGGCACGCGTCGCGATCAAAGGAGCGCGTCGCGTGGGTTGACATTGTCAAGCCTCCTGCCGCCGCGACCGCCGTCGCCGCAGCTGACGTTGTTCCTCCCAAGCAAGCGCAAATGTCACAAGCCAAGCAGTCGCCACAAAACAGTGAAGTGCACGCGCTGCGCGTCGAGAACGAACGCCTCAAGCAGCGCATAGCCGAACAAGATGCAACCATTGCCGAGATCAATGAGAAGCTTACGCGCCTCATCGAACTGCAGCAACGGCAGTCAGTGCCGTCAAGCCGATCGTCATCCGTCGAAACCGAAGAAGGCACATGCAACCAAGCATGCACGGTCCGCATAGCCTGCGCCAAGCGCCGCGCCCCCGACTCGTCGGGTGAAAGTGGAACCGACCTCGAAGAACGATTCGACCGGTTTGAAGCAGCCACAAACAGACGCCTCGCAGCACTCGAAGCGACCCAGGCCAATATCAACACGCGTCTCACGGCACTTCAGCAAACGTGCCAGACAATGCAGGCAGACATCAAGTCACTGCAGGTAGCCGCCCAGTCACTACAGACAACCGTCCAGTCAATGCAGGAAACCCTACTACAGATCCAAGCCACCATTACTACCCTCGGCGCCGGTCCCCACAATCCATCATCTTCTGTGTAACGCCCAGTATGGCCAGACAACCACTGAATTCTCCACGTGACCTACTGATCTGGCATTGGAACTGCAACGGCTTTCACTTCAAGCGAGCAGTCTTACAACAGCATATCCAACAAGCCCCACGACCACCCGATGTCATCCTTCTCCAGGAGACGCACAGCGAAGCACCTCCCACCCTCCCTGGCTATCGATCACATGCCAGCCCGCCTAGCGCTCGCGCGGCCGGGAAAGGCACCAGCCAGGGGGTATGTACCTTCGTGCACAAGGGAATCACCTTCGTAGAACATGCGCTCCTGAGCAAGAGTGCCATCGAACACTGCGTCGTCGAACTCGTTACCGGCAAGAAGCGCAAAGAAAGCACGTACATCGTCAACATCTACAGCAATCCCAAGCACTACCAACAACGATTTCGCACACTCATGCACAAGACCCGACAGCTGGCCACGGACAATACGATACTTTTGTGTGGTGACTTTAACGCTTCCCACCAAGACTGGGGCTACACCGCGACCAACGCCAAAGGGCGAAACCTCTCGGACGAAGCCACAGACGCCGGATTTCACATACTCAACGACTTCGCCGTATTTACCCGCATCGGCACGTCGGTCCACCGAGACACGAACCCAGATCTCACGCTCTACAGACCCGCTCGCAACGGCATGCACGCCCGGTGGCGAAACACGGGACAGAGCCTCGGCAGCGATCATTTCATCGTCGAGGTGCTCGTGCCACTACGGTCGGCAATGCAGGCCCCAAATACGCGCAAGCACAACATCACGGACTGGAACGCCTTCCGCACGTCCATGGAAAGCGTACCGACAGACATTGAAGACATCGAGCAGTGGACGCAGGCGCTGCGGACGGCGACGGAAACGGCCACCTCAGAGATCGAAACGGACGAATCCGTTGCTAACGTCGACAGTCGCCTGGCGCACCTGATCGAGGCGAGTCAATCCTTACGACGGCGCTGGAAGGGCCAGCGCCACAACACCAAGCTACGAAAGAAAATCGCCAAGATCAACCGCGAGATCGAGAAGCACTGCGCCGTTCTGTGTCGGCAGCAGTGGCACGCGGTCTGCCAGGAAGCGGACGGACAGATGCATAAGAGCCGCACCTGGAACCTCCTACGCTACCTACTTGACGAGACTAAATCCAAGGGTACGCAACGCCACAGTTTGGCACGAACCCTGCACCGAGCCACGAAAGAGCTCGGAGAAGCCGAAGTCCGAAAACGCTTAGATGCACGTTACCTGCCTGCCACCCCACCCGAGGCGTTACCGGGATACGCGGGGGACGAGAACGCCCTTCTCGATCGGGACATTGAAGAGTGGGAGGTACGAGCGGTGTTACAAACTATCAACTGCAAGTCGGCGGCTGGTCCCGACAACGTCACAAACAAGATGCTACGAAATTTGCCGGACTCGGGCGTTACAGCGCTCACTCGTTGCTTCAATGAGTGCTGGCGTTCGGGCAGGCTACCTAGACAATGGAAAGAAGCAAAGACGGTCCTGATCCCCAAACCTGGCAAACCCCCGCACGTCGACAATCTTCGTCCGATATCGCTCACGTCCTGCGTGGGCAAAGTGCTCGAACACGTGTTACTGAACAGATGGCAGCTATACCTAGAAACGGCAGAACTGTACCCCAACACCCTTGTGGGCTTCAGAGCAAAGCTAGGCACGCAAGACGCGATGCTACTGCTCAAACACGAGGTAGTCGACTCACCGACCCTCGACAATCGAGCGGTGCTGGGGTTAGATCTACAAAGCGCCTTCGACAGGGTCCGCCACGCGGCGATACTGACCCAGGTCTCGCGGCTAAACATGGGTGAAAGATCATTTAATTACATCAAAGACTTCCTGTCAAACCTCACCACAACCATCCATGCCGCAGACACCCAACTATCACCTAAGACCTTAGGCAGTGTTGGGACCCCGCAAGGCGCGGTGATCTCCCCCATTTTGTTCAACTTAGTAATGATCGACGTGGCCAACCACCTCGCACGCATCCCGGACCTTGGTCATACCATCTATGCCGACGATATTACGCTCTGGGTAGCGAAGGGAAGCGATGGCCACATCGAAGAAACCCTGCAACGTGCCATCGAAGTAGTGGAGACCCGCCTAGAGGGCACGGGTCTGGTCTGTTCGCCGGCCAAATCAGAGTTCCTAATCCTACCGCATCGAGAACGCAAGCCATGCGCTTCCGCGGCTGACAACATAAGACTACACACAAGAGACGGTACCACCATCCCACGGGTCCAGACCCTGCGCGTCCTAGGCCTCTACCTCGACGCCCATCGACGGAACGGTCTGACGATCCACAAGCTGGAGGCGAAGACCACGGCGGCCATTCGACTCATACGCAAAATCTCCAACCGCCACGCCGGAATGAAAGAAGCAAACCTTCTGCGCCTGGTTCAATCGTTCGTCGTCAGTCACATTGCGTACGTCGCGGCCTTCCACAACTGGCAAGACGCCGAGCGAAGGAAGATTGCGGCGCTCATCCACAAAGCATACAAGGCAGCCCTGGGGCTATATGCTTGTACTCGCACAGACAAACTCCTAGAACTAGGGGTACACAACACCCTAGAGGAGATTGCCGAAGCACAGCAAACAGCACAACTCGAGAGGCTGACCACCACCCGGACAGGCCGTTACATCCTACAGCGCCTGGGCTTGCGCCCACAGCAGCAACCAAGGCAGCTCCAGTCTGACCACGCAGCCTCCCTGCCTAAGGGCACGCTCGAGAGACTGTACGTGCACCCGCTGCCCAAGCATATGCACTCGGAACACAACAAAGAAAGACGGCTCGCTCAGGCCAGGGCCCTCACATCTACGTACGCCGCAGACACTGGCGCTTCCTACGTGGACGTGGCGGCCTATCCGGGAAGACCCAATACCTACGTTGCCGTGGCGATGGCGGCCACGGACGGTGCAGTAAAGTCAGCTAGCAGCTTCAAGGCGCAGAATGTGAAGCAAGCCGAAGAGATGGCTATAGCCTTGGCCATCGTGGACCCGCAAACAACCACGGTACTAAGTGACTCCAAGTCGGCAATGCTGGCATACGCAACCAACCAAGTGAACGCAAACACTGTGAAAGTGCTGTGCAGTGCGCGTACCAACGGGCTGCCGGTGGCACTCCGATGGTTCCCCGCCCACGTAGGTCCCTTGCGCCTCCGCGGCGGACTGACGAACCGGAACGAGGAGGCCGACTCCGCCGCGCGCGAGCTCACCAGACGCGCGGCGTCCACGAGTCTGGCCTCCTCACCGGACCCGTCCGGCGACGTAGAGATGCCCGACCCCCTCACCACATACGGGGAAATCTTGGAGTGGTACCGGCAGACCCGAAGACGACGTCCGCCACCTAACCCAAATCTAAATCGGGAAGAAGCAGTTCTCTACAGACAATTACAGACCGAATCGCTCCTTACCCCAGTGCTTGCAAAACATCTGTGCCCCGGTGTATACGAAAGTGAAATGTGCCGTGTATGTGACAGTGCGCGTGCGACACTCAGCCATATACTCTGGAACTGCAGGACACAGCCTGCTGAGGCTGCGCAAGGAACTATGCCCTCTGATATCACAGAAGCCATGAACGCTAAAGACTGCAGTGCACAAATCCAGGCCGTCCAGCAGGCGAAGGCTGCCCTGGCACGCCAGCGGCCCGAAAACGCAACCCCACCTGGGAAGCGTGAGTAGGCCCGGGCACCAGGCAGGTCTCCGCGACGTAGCGGCCACGTCCTAGCTGCCGGTGATTTTAATAAAGTTGTTCCTCCTCCTCCTTGCCGGAAACGCCGCAAGTGATCATCTAGGGACAACTTATCTAGGGACTAGTGAAAGTTCAGCACCTAGTTGACGACTGTGAAAGAAATCTAGGGAAAACGCGAGGAAACCGAAACCGACTGAAAAGGTGCATATCGACGGCTAGAAAATCAGCTCGCAGTACGCCAGGAAGCCAAGTGGGCGACACCTAGGCCCGGCGCAGCCAATGAAAATGCTGCCGCCTTTTGCGACAGTCGTCTGCTTTGGAAGCTGCGATCATTGTGAAATAAAGCAAAAATTGTCAGTTAAATTGCTCCACACTTGGAACGTTGTTTTCGGAGACCTATAAAAATCCCCACACACGCAAACAACCACTTCCCGTTGCGCGACTACATATGAAGTTTCACATGTTCCCGCAAAGCAGAAGACGCTTGTAAACATTAGTGCGCGTCTATCATTACTGCTACTGCAATATTACAACGATTTACAGAAAGCAACATGCCTATACTGACAATGCATTGCTGACAAATAGAAAACATAGCGGCTCAACCAGTCTGTGCTGAAAGACACCCGGATATTTTGCGCAGAAGCCGCCACCGGAGAATACTGTCTTAACAAAACGTTCATGCAGATGACAGCGTCTACCGTCGCTGGACAATATTATTGTCTTTAAAAAACGTGATAGCGTCTGCGTAGACGATCGTTTCGGTTGTGTGTCGCAGTAATCAAGCATACGACTACAACTGATCGGTGGTGCAAAAAAAATAGAAATAATGTTTATGTAAAAAAATTTATGCATGGCAGTAAAAACAAAAAAAAAGAACGGTCCCTCGGTACGGCCTCCTTTTACCACAGCAAGCACAGCAAGCAGATCAGCCATGGCTACGACCGCACGTGTTTGTACTGCCCCCAAAAAAAGGGACAAGGGAAAGCATTGGTCCGACGATGAAAAGCTTGAATTGGTTCATCTAATCAGGGACAGAAAAAAAATAATATTGGAAAGGTTCAATTCAAAAACAACACTCCAAGCGAAAAAGCGCGCCTGGAGTGAAATCGGCGATACCCTACGTTCTCGGCATCCAAAAATCAAAAGATCCGACGAGGACTACAAAAAACAGTGGTCGAATTTAATTCAAGCCTCAAAAAACGCCTCGCTGCCAATCGGAAGAAGCATACGACGACAGGTGAGTGAAAAATTATGCATAATGTCTGAAAAGTGTTTCATGCTTTCTTAAAGCCTTAACCACTAATGCCGCGATGCAGTCCCTCGCAACAAAAAGTAAATTGATCACGTAGACTACTTACATTTAAACTACCACCAAGAAAATATCCAAATATAATCCTTGTACTTTTTTTTTCACCAATGCTTGTTAAGATGCTATTTCAGTGTGAACACTGGAATTCAATGAAAGTGATTAAAGCCATATCCCCACCACAAAGCTCCCCTTAGAGGTGGTGAATATGCATTTGTATTAACTTTCTTCTGGAACTTGCAGAAGGCTCGTTCATCCTTATCTGATGTATTGTGACTTTTTGGCACTTTCTAATAATTCCAATATAGAGAATAAATGAGCATATTTTCAGAGGTAGCATCAACATTTATTTTTATTTCAACATTTGTCTTGAAACGTGCAACAAGAATATTCATGCAAACACAAACCTGAAGTGCTCTTCAGTACCATAAATGAGGATGACCCCCTTAGTGAAACTAGTCACATGTCTGCTTCACGAGGATGGTCAATTTTACAGAAAAGTTAAATATTCAATGAGGAAGACAGGCACTAATTGCTACCACCCATGCGCTCATCACGAGTTTTCTTCGGTAGGTGCACCTGGGGACAACGACAGCATCGACCCCCTGACAGATGCCGTGGTTGACGTGCTGGGAAAGGACAGCCCCATCTTGGAGGGCATCGCAGGCACAAGGGACATGGACCATGAGTAAGTCATGTCTACCCTTAATGGCTCCCTGAAGAGTGTTTCGTACAAGGGTGGAGGCCACAACTACACACAAGAGCTGAGCACAGTGAGGGGAAAAGGCAATACAGGAGAAACAAAGGCACCAGGTCAGAAATCACAAAAACATAGCATGAAGTGCTCAGGACCAACCCCCCAAACTCTCATGGTTCAATGCATTCACTAAAATTGTTTCAACCAAATCCGCTCTCTCTTGCTGACGCCATACTGTAGTCGCCATGCAAAATCCTCAATAACTAATGATAGAAGTGAGTTGCGAGAAGGGCTTGTTGAACTTTGGGGCTGTCGGGCACTCATTGAATGAAAAACAATGCATAGTTCAAAAGCATGGTACCACCAGACATCCATGCAAGCTAGGAAACATAAGTTCTTGAAAAGGCATCGCCACACAACTGTTCATCAACTTCCATGCATACAATGGCCACTTCGCAAGAAGAACGGTCTTACCGCCATTTCTTGTAGCGTGTGGCTGAATGTACACTTTTTTCCTTCAATGTGCATTGCAGTGACTGCTGCTTTGGTGGACATATTGTTGCAGTGGCCATAAATTAGCATTTCCCAGCCATGAATTGGAAAACTTTCTTCTAACAAACCAGCACATATATAACAACACTTTAGAGCAATGGGAGGGAAGGGAAGAGACATTATTTAGGGTAACGTATGCACAAACATGTAGTGCCTACAAGTTGTTTGCCCAATAGCTGTACTTACACCCAGTGCACTGAGCTTTCTTGCAGGGTTTGAATGTTGTGTGAAGCCGAGGAGATAACACCAATGAATGAGTAATGTTCTATGGCAAGGATCGGAAATGTACAGGATAGTATTATGCGGCCCCCTGCATATCGTCACCACCCCCACTCTCCCCGTCACTAACAGTTCCACAATGCAAATGTATCACGTTGATTTTCAGGCCCCCAGAAGACGATGAGGCCGGACCCTCTGAGGCTACGGAGCTCTACTACTTTGAAGTCTTGGAGGGGGAGGAGGAGCAGGAGCAGGAGGAGGAGGTGGAGGCACAGCAGGAGCAGGCTGAAGGGGAGGAGGCGGCCCAAGCATCAGGGGCCCGCTCGGGTTGGTCGTTCCCGCCGGAAGAAACACACGAAGAGCACCCGGCTTGGGAGGAGTCCGGATCACCACCTCCAGCAGCCAGCCCACCCTCTCCTGGCGCTACAGCAGCTCGTCGGGGCAGGTCCACCACCACCAGGACAGGTGTGCTGGACGAGCTGCAGAGCCTCCTGGAATTAAATCAACAAAATATTCAGCTTGAGGAGCAGGTGCTCAGGGGACGAGAGACGAATGAAGCGGCCATTAAGGCTGCAGCAGAAGCGGTGATTCTCGCAGCGAATTCTGTGTGTGCTGCAGCCAATGCTGTACGAGCGAAAAATGAGGAACAGGTGCGCCTCATGCGTGAGGAACACGAATGGAAGAGAGAGCTACATGAAATGAAAAAAGCACAGCTCAAAAAATAAAAGTGTTCATGTGCTTTCTTGACTTTTTTTTAACTTACTTAATACTTCATATGCATTCAAACATGAAGCAGACGGGAGGACCATGGCAACTACAAGCACACTTGGTTGCACATGGTTTCTAAGTTGGAACCTTCAGTCCTCGCTAAATCACTTTATCCCTGAAAGTCTGATTTGTGTGGCATGACTTTATGTTCTGAAATAATATTGTGATTAGGGAAAAAGGCTATACCTGGGACAGCACCACCTTTCTTCGACCAATACATGACCAGTGAATTAAGTACAGTTGTGTGGTAAAGTAGTTGGTATCACCGCACGCTTAAATGCAGAGTGCCCAAATTTCTGGAGGAATACACCGTAAAGGAAGCGAACAGAGGGCGAAGCTGTGCAACAACTGTTTTGTTTGTTTTCATTATTGCATGTCCGGCTCGTAAATTTCAGCGCCCTCCGTTTCAACACTGAGACAGCTTGAGAGGTCTGAGAGGTGCCCAAAAGATTCATTCTGACATTAGGCCAAATAGGGAAACTCTAATAATACTTCTTGCTGAAAGGGTTAGTGTAAAGTCCAGGTTAAAAAAATGGGCCACGTATCTGCTCTTTTCGTTGCAAATGTCAACGCAAGATGATAGTCGACTGGCGCCCCTGGCACATAAATGTATCCCTTCTCTATCCCGCCTACCTCTCATGCTGCTGTTCTCCTGTCTCGTTCCTTTCACGCTAGAGGTTCGCTCAAGTCAGTTTAAATTTATCGCGTTCCACTACTCCAACTCAGGTGCTGCGATGCCAGCGCTGCGGTACGGCAGAGATGGAGTGTATCGAGGCACCTGACTACGTTGATAGAACCATGCTGCCCTCTTCCACGACCGTTCCAAGTGGTACGCGCAACCTATCTAGTGGAACCTTTCATTGCTGTTGCTGCTCGTCTTTTTTCCAATTCGGCCAGGCAGAGTGAACGGCAGGTGACGGTTTTAGTATTTAGTATTTTAGTTCCTACCCCAAAGCAAGCACCCATAATTTTTAGTAAAGGAACACTGGAAATATCACTATTGTATTGATTTTTTACTTTACATTTGTGTAACGTCTTTTTCTTGTCCAGCAATGTTGCGAAGTATGAACATTAACACCGGAATTGGACGTTTAGATTTGGCTGTGAGTATATAAGACTATTGCGCAGTATCAGTTTCACTTTTGCCGGCTGGCTGAATCGAGTGACACACAGACAGACATACAGACCAAAATTTTCCTCTTAAGGTAGCCCAAGAAAGACTATCGTTTGAAAAAAAAAGCTGACAAGAAATAATGACAAAGTCATGCCAGTAAACTTTCATTGTGTGGCAGGGGCCAACAAACTCACAGGCAGAGAAGTGTTGCTGCACAATGGTGTTCCGCATGAGAGCCCCATCTCCAGTGTCTGGTACAGGTACTGCTGGCACCTCTGCAGGCAGGTCACAACTTTCGTCGCTGCTTGGGTACTGCTTTGCGATGTTGTGCAGAGCGCAGCAAGCCAAGATGATGGTGCAGCAGCGCTCCGGCCTCATCCTCAGCTCCGTGTGAAGGCAGTGGAAGCGGCGCTTCAGTTGCCCAATAGCTCTGCACAAAGAGGACAAAAAATTGAACATTTTGCAGATGAACATAAATAGATAGTGGTCTGTGGGCTCGTTCGGTAGGGGTGTGCTCCCAGGCAAGCAGATCTTGTTAGAAAGAAACTGTTGCAAACAAGCACAGATATATACAAAAAGTGGCCACAGTCATTGCACAGCTTGGTTCAGACTAAAGTGCAGTACACACAACATTTTTGTTCGCCTGTCGCTTCTGGATGAAATTCTCATAACGTGCAGTCTTTCACTGCCACCGCACATACTTGGCTTTACTCACCTATGTGAGTCAGCATACCCAGTATCATTTGTAGTCTGCGCCAAATTTTACTGTTTGCGATGGCGTCCTGGACACAGAGGTAATGTTTTTTAGCAATTTTGCTGCAATGTGCTCACGTCCTTTTCGGCCACTTAGGTGATGGCAGCATGAATGAATTAACGCAGACACTCGTGCCATCTGGTGGTTTTGTGGGAAACCCAGGATGCTCCTCCTCACCCCCTGCTCCAGTTCCGAAAAAGAGCCACCTGGCAAGCGTGCTGCTTTTGACTGGGAAAACAGCAACAGGAACAGACCCTCGTACTTTTGCGAGAGATCATAACACTTCAATTAAAAAGTAATAGGCAATGGAAAGGTGAAACATGCACTCTCACCTCTCCACCACAGCTCGAGTCGTGCCATGTGCACGGTTGTAGCGGAGCTTCCCCTGGGTGTCTGGAGTGCGGAAGGGTGTCATCAGCCAGGGCCTACATGGGTAGCCACTGTCACCGAGAAGGATGCCTTGACGGCGGCCGCTGTCAAACTTCTCGGCGAGGCCACTCTCCGCAAGGATGCGGGCATCGTGGACGCTGCCAGGCCACTTGGCAACCACACTGCGGATGCGTGAGGAGGCATCCACAACGAGCTGTACGTTGATGGAGTGGTACAAATGCCGGTTGACGTACGCCTCCTCATGCTGCGATGGGGCCTGGATCCTGAATGGCACCCACAACACCCGGGAAGCTGTGCATGGCATAGAATGCCCGCTGAAGCTCCGGCACCTCCACACGGTTTGGCCACCTACAGCAAGGCGACACATATTTACAAAAACGAACCTCTCGGTGCTACGTTACAATAGAACGTTCAAAATCAACTGGTCTATTTTGAAAGCCCACAAACAAAGTCTTTGCCATGGATTGTTCGCAGGTGTTGTCGCCAACGAGTCTAGATTAAACGTTGGTTGTCGCCACTTCGTGTTTGCTTCCGTTTTCGCTGGTACACTTGTCCAGTGAGCCCGGCGCTTTCGTTTTCGCTAGTACACTTGTCCAGTGAGCCTGGCGCGTTTACAAAATAAAGATAATGGCAACGCGCTTTGCAATGCTCGTGTGGTACTGGAATAAATGATGTTGCAAAACTCTCTCTCAATTCGCGGAGCCGTGTATTGCTTTCGTTTACGTGATAACATAGAAGTTATAACACCGGATAATTCCATTCGCGCGTGTACCGAGCTACAAGGAGCGCACGCTATTTGATGCACAGCTGTTGCCCCAATACAATGAGCTGCGCAACCTTGGGGCCGCGGCGCAAGGCGTACGCGCAATGCGGAAGGCAGCATCTTGCACTCACCGAACAAAAGCCGTCAGCTTCTTTTCGAGGGCCAGCGCAACACGCCGCACCGTCTTCGAGGCTGTCCCGACGTGCACGCCGATTATGTCGCCTGCAGTGATGAGGAAGTTCCCCGTTGCGAAAAACTGCAACGCCAACATCACTTGCAGGACGGCAGGCAGGGCTTGGTAGCGCCGGGTTCGGCGCTCGATGTCAGGGCGTATCGCCTCCGTGATAAAATAAAGGCCGTCCACACCAAACCGAAATCGCCGACGCAAGCCTTCGTCGTCGTAGAGCTCGAACGGGTGCAGGCGGTCGCGGAACACGCGCTGTCTCCCCAAGGACAGCGCCAGCAGCAAGGCTCGTAAGCGATGTCGGCGAGCGGCGGCAACGGCAGCCATGTTTTCATGATAAGTCCGCGACTCAGCCGTGTAAGCTTGGCCGCGGACCTCCCTACGCGAACAAGGCGGCGAATAAGACGGCCAACTTATCCGCGCGCTTGTTCCGGTTTCGGGCAAACTACTTATTCCTAGGGAATGCGTAAGTTGTAGCTGAGAACTTATGATGCCCCGTTATGGTGGCTAGAAGGGAAAGGTGTGAGCATCGGCCATTGCGCGCTGTGCGCGGAGACGCGCTGCTTTTCATGACGGCGACAGAGGGCGCGCCCGTCGCCTCCGAGGCGGCTCGAGCAGACGACAGCCGTCTCCGCGCCGTATGCGGTTGCTCGCCCAGCTGAAATACAATACATGCAACGTAAATGAAAATGAATGTGCAGTGCTTTTCTTTTACATAAGCTTGCACAATATCTCATCATTATTGGAGATCCTAGCCCTCCTTTGTCTCCACTATCGGAAGTTTCTTTTCTGCATTCTGCGAGAAGTGCATTAGTAACTAAGATGCACTAGTTGCAAAAGTACTAACTATGCCAGAACCATGTTTGGGCGCTTAATCGTCCTCACTTGGCACAGTGATAGCAATAATCTTCTAATCAAATGGCACTCTTAGCAAGAAATGAGCGAAATTCCCGCTGCGACGCAACAGAGGCGAGCGGGCGCGCGCGGTAACGCCGGGGAGCAGCCTCGGAGCCGCCTCGGAAACGACAGCAGCGCCGCCGCATCATCATGAAACGCTGTTGGCGCGGCGGCGCGCCGATGCTACACTAGCTTACACCTGCCCTTTCTAGCCACCATAGTATTGGCGGTGAGATGTTTGAGTGGCGCCCCCTGGCTCTGACGTCAGCTTAGGGACTCGCGCCGCTGTCGTCTGCTACACTCCGCTTGTGAGGGGCAGCAGTGCCTGGGCTAGAAATCACCCGCTTCGTTGCTGTAGTGGGTTAAAAAGCGTATTTCTAGCGACTCAGTTATTTTGCCAGCTTCTGACGCATCTGAATAATTTGAAGCTGTATCCCCCGCAAGTTTGCAACACACGAAGAGATAGAGAACAACTTTCTTCAGAGTATCGGTTAGAAGATCGTGTGTAACTCGTCCTTTCTTGCTTATTCGCGAGGATCAGCGATCAGAGCTTCTCGATAAGTATTCAAAATGCGTAGGCTTCCCTGCAGTATTTTTGAGATGCTCCTATGAGGACTCAACAGTCTAATACTACGTACCAAGAAGCGGCCTCTACACGCTCATCGCACAGCAGGAAATAAAGCGGCTTTCTTTCTCTGCTTCTTTCGTTGTTGTCTTGTATCGGATCAATGTTTCTTGCTTTTTTTTCTGCCCAACGCATTAATTTTTCTGCGCCGTCACCAACTTCTTATTAGGAGGTTTCGGGATGTTTGGGAGCCTCACAAAGGTCGTGTGGATATTTCCTTCATTTTGTATGGCATACATTCCCTTCTTCACAAATTGGCTTTCATTACGGCTGCGTGCAAGAAGGTGCATATCCGCAGCGTGCTTTGTTTATTCACATGCAAATACAATGAGAAGGTTTGTGCTACGCCACCGCGATCGCGCCCTAAACAACGTGGTCCACAGTACTCGAAGGCGGCTTTTGTACTCCGAATTTCTGTCGTAATTATATCGTTATCATAACGAACTGACTCTCCACTCGAACAATGATGACATGATTACGGTGTTGAAGGCATGATATACTCGCTAACTAACGTAATAAATAGTATACCTGCATATATTACAAGACTCGAAACTGAAGAAGAATTCCAAGTAGCTCTTTATTGCTTTTCAACCCTTCCAGGCGCGAAGAACAAATCCTATTCTACTCGGGATGGCGTTCTATGATTTGAAGAAAATTACTTTTACTCTCTTGTCCTGGACTGAGGACCCGGCCAACTAACCAGAGCGATTTAATTGTTAAACAAAGTTTTCCCCTCCTCCCCTTACTCCTCCTCCTTCTCTTGAGTGCAGTTTTCCTATAACGCATATCCGAATATCGGGAAGATATGGCTGTGCAAAATGTTCCGAAATATCCCTCCAGGTCTTAAACATGTATGTGTTACTATAAATTTAACGAAGACGTGACTCATTTTGCTCAATAAACCTCCATACTGGTTAGATGCCTGGTATAGAATCAGCACGCGCGTATATACACACTGGGTTATTTGGAACTCAACCTACAGTTTTTGCAGTCTATAGTGCATGTCGGCAAACTTTCATGCCTTGACAACGTAAAGTGATGTGACAAAACGCGTTCGAGCGTTCGGCAAGGTTGCAAAAACTGTTTTACCTTACATATGATTACCGGGAATCGTGATGCCTTCTGCCAAAGTAGACAGCCCTGAAGGCCTAGAATTTGTTTTGGTCTTCCATTTTCGCTGTTGTCGGTTATTAGCAGCTGACTGCTCCTTTTGTTCGAATGCTTACATGAGAAGCTGACGCCTAGCACCGACTCTTCGCGCTCCGCACAGGACCTGCTTCGCAAGGAATGGGGTGGCGCCGGCAAGGTGTCTCCCGTAGCGGTATCCAAAACTATACTTTAATTGACACCATGAGCTAGAGTATGCGATTTTAAGCCTATTATTATGATAAAAAGTTACCCCCACGCCAATTCTGGTGCGGACAAGAATCAGACGTTGACCGAGCGCAAAGAAACAGCAGGGAGAGCGATCCTGAGTGAAGCAGACGACAAATGCGAGAATCCCTAAGCTGATGTCACGGAGGCGCGCTTCGCAGCGCCGCCTGTGTTCGCGCTCACCGCCAATAGTGCCTGGAATATACTGGCTAGTGTGCGGAGCGGGCGCATTCTCTACGGGAGAGGGTGGCTCCGCCGGCGATGACTGCGCGCAGAGGCCGCAAGGGGCGCTGCTCGGCGAGAGGGTGCATGAAAGCCGCCAAGCTCCTCTGTCGCAACGGCGTATTCGGCAGCCCACGCTTTGGTCGGCGGCGTGTAAGCACTGCCGAAGTAAACAGGTAGTCCTTTTTCAGAAGCTGTTCGCCCACTGACTGTAAATAAGCTACCAATCGCCTGGCTATTTTGTGATTTAATCCAGAAACCCAAATTTAAGCTCTCTTAAGGCAGTATATGGTATATGCCGACTGAGCGGGAAATTTAATTTGAATGGTTTATTAATAAAATATTCTGAACCTGCGGGGAGCTAAATCTGTTAGAAAAAGCGGCGCTTTCAGGAAATGAGATGGATACCGAACATCACAAAAATATTTTAATAATAAAACATAGTTCACTGTTAAACAGGTAACAGATTTACATTTTTGCAGGCACTATATGTATTTATAACAGAAAAAAACACACATTCCTATTGCATGCGGCTCTTTTCCTCTTAAATGACTAAATAAATAAACAAAATTTTCTATACCTTACGCGCGTTTCGACGAAATCCAACCTTGAAATCGGGCATGTGTACGTATTAGCATGCTTTGTTTTTATTCGTGTTTTAGGAATAGATAAAAAGTTCTGCACGTTTCTACAAGCGTTTCCGTTTCACTTGCTAGTTTGATGATGATATCCTCACCATTGACGCTTTTAAGAATCTCTGTCCCCACGCTGAGCAGCGACAAATCGCCGAGGCAGCTGTCAGTCACCACTGATCAAAGCGGTTTTTGATCAATTTCAGCTGGCTGAATGACCTTCGCAAGTGAAATTCATTACCGACAAGCACAAAAAAATGTAAAAACAACATAAACATCTGGGAATGAACCTTCAAAGTTTTCACGGATTTGAAGTTTCGCCATGTCTGTCACAGAAGAGCAGCCTTCGTTGCTCGCATATGAAATAAACTGCCCAAGCTTATCGGAAAATATGTGCCAGCCAGACTCGGACGGATACTTTTTGCAATGTCCATGTCCAGTGCCTGCAGGCTCCTCGAAACTGGGAAAAGCAGTTCCAATCTTTACAGCAAACTGCGAGGATACTTCGGTGTACGACATTTGAACGAAGTTGCTACAATGGTTGAAGGAATGTATTGCTTGCACGCACGCACGCACGCACGCACGCACGCACGCGCGCGCGCACACACACACACACACACACACACACACACACACACACACACACACACACACACACACACACACGCACACGCACGCACACACGCACGCACACACACGCACACGCACGCACGCAACTAGCAAGTGAAGGCGGGCCTGGATTAAACGTTACATCAATGAGAACGCCGCCAGAGATGTCCTCGAAAAGCTTCCAGCCCGATTGGTTTTATGTTAAGGGCCTGAACAAGGAAAGAGAAGGTCAAAGGCAGCGACAAAAACACCTAAAGTTGCGACGCTGCCAGTAGTGTGAAGTGTGTATAGTTCTCATTTGACTCCTTCCGTGAGTACCTAATTTGTTTGTTCGAGATACCCACACTTTTTTCATATTACCGTTCTTTGCCTTGCATTAAGTAGTTGAGCGCGTCTCTTTCTGTGTAGAACTATGTATAAGTGTGTATATGTATGCGTAGACAAATATATTTATTTTTGTTTATTTTCCGACGACAGAGAGTTCTCTCAATTGTGCTGCAATTCTTTGTTGTTGTTTTTTTTTGGTCACAACATTTCTCATACTCTCTTCCTAATTGCTTTATAATTTTTTTTCCTATTCCCATATTTGTAAGAACTATTTGCTCTGTTCGATTGCATGCATAGACAAGAGTGCTGAAATTTACGTTGCTGAGTGTTTAGAGGGCTGAGGACCTCCGTCAGGCCATCTGTGCCTGACGGAGGTTTTTTTAAATGTTCTATTTTCAATTATTGTGTTCAGTGTTCTGTAAATAAAGTACTTCGTTTCATGTCTGCAGTAAATTTATTGCACATTTGCACAGATTTTTGTTTTCATATTTTTTGTCATTTTTATAGTTTCCAGATTGCCTAGATCTAATTCATACACTTGCCAGTGGCCCGACTCATTGAGACAGAGCACTTAAACAGTGGTGTGAAAAAAAGGCTTTGGCTGAAAAAGCTTGTTTTTTAGGATGCAAAAAGGCAAACAGGTTCAATAGTTGACCTGTTTTGGCATACACCAGCCTCTACATGCTGCATTGAACACAGTGCTTCAGTTCTTAACATCACACTCAGGTATACCTACGAAGTAGGTTAGTTGAATCACGAGGAAACTTCTGGAATTGGTTAACGTGTAATAAATCGTGGTTTATATTGTTGGTCAGGCCCTTTGTGAAAGATAATTTAAAGTAGCAGATATAACAATGTTTTTAATTTACTGCCTGGTGAAGCACAATAGCTGCTTTGAGATTTCGAACGCCAATATTATTGTCATTACGACAGGAGTTCTGAAATATAATTCATGTTCTGTGTAGTTATTTAATGCCGTAATATGTGAATTGTAGGTTGTTAATTATGTCTTCGGCAACGACTGTACTTTGGAGACATTTACAAATATCCATGGATGTTCATTTTAAACTAATCGAAGGTGTCGCTTTACATGTCGCTGCCATAATGTTTTCTATTTCACCTCAGATATTGCCGTATATGTTATCTTATCTCCTTTGATTGAGAGAGTGTCGCAAACTAACGTCACCAGCCCAGAATAAGCAGCGCAGCGCAGAATCTCAAACGTTGCGTTAGTGTCCGGTTATTTGCTTGACATACTTGCCATTACTATTTTGTTTTCACTTCATCTCTGGCAGAATGCAGGCCATGTGGTAAGGGGTTTCAAACTTCCTGTGATATTTCTGCTCTCAGAAGCAAAGTAAATAAAAAATTGGTTGGGTGGTTACTGACAAGTAAAGTTTTTTTAAGGCGGGAGGAGACGGCGAAGTTTACGCCACACATTTATCTACATTGGGTTTAGCAAAATGCGTGCATTCTAAAATTACTCGCGTAGTTCTTATATAGCATGGCGTTTTGTAACGAACGCTCCAAACACACGAAAAAAGTAAACGCCCGCTTCGCGCTACTCGGCTAACTTGAAGCTTTCCAGCGCTTGGGGAGCACGCGGAACGCTGCGCGGGCTGGCGCGGACGGCGCGCACATGCACCCTCTCGCACAGCAGCGCCCCAAGCGGGCGCCGCCGCCAGTCATCACGGTCGGGGCCACCTCCGCGCCCGACCTCAGCACACTAGCCAGTATATTCTAGGCACTGTAACCATAGCAACGACGCTAGAGTGTACTAGAAGTTTTAGAGTGGCCCGACCGGCCGCCCGGAGAGGTGCTCGTTTCGCGCAGAAAATAGCGGCGGCGCTGTAGTCAACAACAACTGAAAGCGGCGGCTGGCCGCGCGTACGGCCGCGCGCTCAGTCGGGCCAGGAAACGCTGCTTCTTTACGCGCGGAGCGCTCGAAATTTGTTCTCCGGGACGTCCAATTGCTTCAATATACTGTAGGTACAGTGGACTGTGGGTAACGAAATGAAAAATAAACGCTGCAGCTCATTTTGCGTTAGTTTTACCTTTCCCGCTCGACAACAACGAAAAAATTACGGATTTTTCTTAATTGAGTGCAACATTCTGAGCGGATTGTAAATAAAGTATTTGCATCGACATTTTTGCTATTCCAACTGCTCATCAAAATTTATTTTGCGTGAAATTGCCTGATATAAAACAGTTCATGATTGCTTGATGAGTGTGTCCTAATTGCTGCTTGATGGACATAATTGGTCGACACAAATGACATGAAAAAATATGAGGACTGGGATGATGGCTTTTCAGAAGAATTTCTTATTTATTGTCTCGCACTTTATGCTCCGACTGCCGTTATGTGGGTTAATATCATAGGTTGTGTTTGTTTTTTTATTGCGTGAGTTGTTATTTAAGCAGTGGCCCGCTTGTGATAATTAGGGGTCACCGTGGTGTTAATGCTGTCGCCTGTCCAAACAGAAAATTACACGCGCAAGGGAGATATCTTTTTAAATAAAAAGGGGATATCCCAGTTGTTAGCTCAGTTGTCCCTATCACCGTCTTTCACAGAACTATGCCTACAACATTCTATTAATCGCACCACCATTCACCTGAATCGATCAAGAAAGGAGTTCAATCAAATTAACACAAATTTAATTCACAAGTATGCCGAGAGTATAATTAAACGCATATAAAACCAACGCAAAGCATAGATCAGAAAATATATGGACCGCGACAAAAATGAAATATAACACGGGAAATCATACACAAAGTCAAGAAAGCTAACATAATTAAAGGATCAAATAAACGGAACTAGAACAAAATACACATTGTGTTTTCATTTTCAATAGCCCAGCATATAAAATGTTACGCGGGGAATCATGCACAAAGTCTGCAGAGGTAACGGTTTAGGAATGACGCTAACAGGGAGATTTAAATTGACATTTTTGGCCAGCGCATTTTCATAACTCGCCTGCGATCGATCATTAAGTTTAAGGTGTTGCTCCCGCCTTCGCATGTTCACGAAACTTGTTTAAACCTTTTATATAGAAATGAATCCGTGTCACAATGTATACAGAACCAACCAAATTTGCTGTCAAGGTCTCACTGTGCTGGTCGCAACCAACGCCGTTAAGGTGTTCGTTGTGAATACGGGCTGCAGCACATCCATAACGCTGTCATGGTGGAGCTCCTTGTCGCTGAAGCAACCGGTGGAAACGTCCTAGAGATCGCTAATAAACTTAAAAGAATGCACGGAAGGATTCAGAAGTCCCCCAAAATTACAAGAGGTAGTAAACACAGCGGCATCTTCCCCTGGCATGCAGGAAGCAGTAGTTGGTCCTGCAGGCTTGGCACAGCAGTAGTTGGTCCTGCAGGCTTGGCACTTTGTTTTCGATACACACTTACTGACCAAGTGCCTGCGACATAGTAGGTTAATAAAATAAGAAAGCCCACTAACGACAGTACAAGCACCAACGTTAGGGGTATCTCAGAAGAAGGCTCTTAATATTTCCGTTCCAAATAGATACGTAAAAAAACAACAAACTTTTTCAGGCTTTAGAATGTGCGCCCCGCCGCTTTTAATTGCTTCACGCGCAGAGTCAAGAAGGGGAAGGAAAAACATTTCTGGTGGCTGTCCGTCAAATTCATCCCTCGTTAACTCGAACTCATGCTATCTCAGAATATGTTCTCGAAACTTTTTCTTACCGTGTGTTTACCTCCCATAGGCCATACGCATTTGCCCGCTTTATCTCGAAACGTTTTTTTTTTTTCGGAGGACCACGGATATCTTGAAATACTGGTAGAGAGGACACAAGGCAAAGTCCGCTACAGGCAGCTGATAAGGTCCCCATTCGAATGCTTACTCCCACTACGCACCGAACGCGACCGTGAAGTGCAAGTTTAATTATACGCGGACTACGCGTCTCCGTTACCGCGGAATGCTGTCTGGCGCGTACATCATTGAGATAGCTGCAGTGTGGACGACGCAGCTGATCATTCGGAGGAGGAGGAGCCCCCAGAAGTGACTACGACGGCAGATACAACATACACCAACGGCCGATACAACATAGATGCTGCATCTGCTTCGTAGCAAGGTAGAATGTACCGGTGGCGACCACCAATTCATGCGATTCATTGAGAAACTCGAGTAGGCTTTTCTGGTATGCAGATGCGAACGCGACACAGCCGAGCACAACACAGTTTTTTCTTCTGCAATAATAAAAGTTTCTTTTTCCTGCGAATTATTTTGCCTTTATAACGAAATCTCCCCTGTGCAATAGTGCTTTTGTTAGAAGCACTACCTGCTATTTCAGGGACCTATAGCCACAAATTTCCTGCATTTGACTTAACTCAAAACTCCGCGCTTATCTCGAAATTTTCCGCAAATTTTACGACTTTGAGTTAACGAGAGATTACTGTAGCTCAACAACGTTTTCAGAATACGCATCAAAACATGAGAAAGTATTGGGGGGGGGGGAGGGGGGATCATTGCAGCCACTAAATTTGTTAGCGTTCACTTTGACCATGGTTTTTGTTTTTTCACACTCGGCGTTGTTGCTGAACATTTCACTGATGAACATTTATACCGGGGGAGGGGGGTCAGATAAATGTTGGGTCGTACTAGTTTAAAGTTTGATCAAGCGGAGTCCTAACGGTCTGCGTCTACTTTCTAAATCACCAAAGTATATTTAGCTGACCCAAGGTGCGGGTTTGATTCCCGGCCGCGGCAGCCGCTCTTGTGATGGAAGATAAAAGCGAAAAACACTCGTGTCTTCGAGATTTCGGCGCATGCTAAATATCCCCAAATGGTCAAAATTAATCCGGAGCCCTCCACTACCGCTTGCCTCATCGCCTGTGTAGCACCGGCGCGTTAAACCTCATAATCCAAACTAAATCAGCTGAGCAAGCGCAAAACACCGCCGCGAGCAAAGCAAATCTCGCCGCGCGCAGGTGCCGGAGAGCGTCGGCTGTTCAGTTGTCGGCGACAGCAGCGCCGCCGCTATACCGGTTTTATTTTCTGCGCGAAAGTCGACCCGGCGGAGCAATGGGAGAGGCCGCCGCTCGGGCCACTCTAAAACTTCTAGTACACTCTAACGACGCATCGGGCAAGCCCATACGATGATAACACAACACGTTTTTTTTTTTTTTTTTTTTTACTGGCGTACTTTTTGCATTGCAAATTTTGCTTTTTTTTTCACTCACCGATAAATACTAGTGCCTTGCTTCAGTACGGTGACACACACAACCGAACCAAACGCCTACGCAGACGCTAGCACTTTTTTTAGGTGAATATGTCAGATGAGGGTAGACGCTGTCGTCTGCATGGACGTTTTGTGAGGACAATAGTCTCCGGCGACGGCTTCTGCGCTAAATGTACGCGTTTATTTCAGGTACAGACGGTTGAGGCGTAATGTGTTTTTCTTGTATGTCAGTATTGCGTTGTCGGTAGAAACATGTTGCTTTCTGTAAATCGTTATAGTATATTGCAGCACCACAGACGCGCACTCCAACACACAAGCCATCGGCCGTGGTTGCGTGGTAAACCTATTAGCGCCATTTCGCTTGTGCAACTTTGGCGAGAGCAAGTCGCAATAATGAGTGTGCTGAAACATTCATTGCATTAATCCTTGTGACCAAAAATACGAGAGCATCGTCGTCAAAATAAAATAATGTGGAAAGCCTGTTTACAAGCGTCTTCTGCTTTCCGTGGACATATGAAACTAGATGTGTAGTCGCGCCACGGGAAGTGGTTGCGTGTGGGGGTGTTTTTATAGATCTCAGACAACAAGGTTCCAACTGTGGCGCAATTTAACTGATGATGTTTGCTCTATTTCACAACGATCGCCGCTTCTAAAGCAGGCAGATGACTGTCGGCAAAATGCGGCAGCGTTTTCTTTAGCTACAACGGTCCTAGGTGACGCCCACTTGGCTTTCTAGCGTACTGCGAGCTGATTTTCTGCCCGCCAATTGTTGACTTTTCAATCTGTTTCGGTTTCGGTTTCGTAGCGTTTCCCCTAGATTTTGTTAAAGTCCCTATATTTTGTATCCGTGTGATCAGCTAGGTACTCGATGGCTAGGTACATAAGTGTCGCTGCTACCCAATAAGTTTTCTCTGGATGGTCACGTGCGGCGATTCCGGCAACCAACTTATTTGGCGCGGCTGTCTCCGACTTATCGTAGTCGGCGGTCGCCGTCTTATTGTAGGTGGGAACTTATGCGTACGGGAAAACGGGCCCAGTTCTTTAATATAATCCTTAAAGCTCCCTACAAAAAATACTGCTACGTGCTTGGCGTACTGTTGAAAAAAAGCCGAACGGGAGTACTACGAAAAACAGATAGTGCAAACAGGCAACAATGTTTGGAAGCAATGGCGCATAATAAATTCTTTCTCGAATATTAACATAAATAAAATCGCTATTACTGAAATGCGTTACAATAAATATACTTTTACTAACCCTACCGATATTGCACATGCCTTCAGCAGATTCTTTTCTGTTCATCCTAACCTATCCACAACCCGTCACCTTGATAACAATCGACACGTTTCACAGTCTCTATTCATCTTCCTCACGTCACCAAGCGAAGCGCGCAGCACAATCCTAAATATCAAAAACACTATTCCCGGTCTCGATAATATTTCATCGTTTCACATCAAAGAAATGCTTTTGCGCACATTATAAACTTAATTTTCCAGACCGGAATCCTTCCAAAAGAATTAAAAAGAAGTGAAATTGCTCCGGTTTTAAAGGGCAATAAGACGATAATAACCAACTACCAACCGATCTCCATTCTGCTTTTTTTTCAGTAACGTCCTGAAAAAATTAATAGAAAAGCGTCTTTCCAGTTATGTTCAAAAATTTAACCTACTATCCCAGCGACAGCTTGGTTTCGGACCTCGATATTCAACTAACCTTGCTTTAATTGCTTTAACAGACATGATAAAATCTACAAGTGATGAGGGGTAGTTTTGTTGGATCCGTTTTTGATTTCACTAAAGCATTTCATACCATTGACGACAACATACGTTTCCATAAATTAAAAGTTTATGGCATTACTTGATCTCCATTACAGTTACTTCGCAGATACTTACTTGATAGGGAACAGACAGTTGGTATATCGGGAGTGCTTTCACCTACAACCGTTAATAACATTGGTGTTCCACAAGGATCTATTCTGGGGTTCATTTTATTTCTACTTTATAATAATGATTTTCCTAACTATTTATCATCCGTCAATATTTGCCTCTTATATGCTGATGACAGCACTGTTTTCGCTTCTGATTTAAACCAAGATATACTAACCTCACACCTCAATATTGACCTGAAAAATATCACCGACTGGTTCGAAGAAAATAAATTATGCATTAATCCACAGGAAGCGCATTATATGGTATTCAGCTCCCCTAACAGAGTGCGGTGTATCATGTCTCCTGTTTACGTTAACACACATTCCATCTTCCCATCACGACACTGCAGCTTTTCAGTGTTGAACTAGACGCGTTCCTCAAATTCACTTTTCACATTAACTGGCTAAAAACCAAGACTGCATATGATATCAGGGTCCTAATAAAAGCCCACCATTACTTTTCGCCACAAACTCCCATCACGCTGTACTACGCCTTCATCCACAGTCACTTCAATTAGTGTATGGTGTCATGGGGATTAACTTAGCGCTCTAATGTAGCTCCTATGCAGCATCTACAAAATCAAGTTGTCCGAATAATCACCCGCACTTCCTACAATGCTCACGCTACACCACTTTTGTTGCAGCTAAATCTTTTACGCTTAGACGAACTCATCAAGCACAACTTTGGAATCACCGCATATAAATTAATTAGAACTCCTAATTTCTTATGTGATTGGCATCGATCATTTATATCCAAATGTTACGCGGTTTTCACAATAGAATCACTTCTTGCTGCCAAAAGCGCGTACAAATTGCGGCTTACAGACTGTGCTATTCACTATCATAAAATTTTGGAACACTTTGTCCCTCACTGTAAAAACTGCGCTATCGCTTACACATTTGAAACATTACTACGATCACACATATTCGAACAATCATACGCCATTTAACTTCCTGTCTGCACATATTAGAGTGTTACAATCCTGGACATACATTTAAATCGCTGTATGGAGTATGTTTTGTATTGAAATGCCTTTCCTCCTTATTCTTGATGTTTTGCCGTTTTTATGCGAAATAAATGTCACTTTACCGCTAACTATTGTACACAATATTTGACTGTGACTTTGTCTGTTATTTTTTTCTTTGTATCATTTCTGTTGCATTATTTCACTGCGTTCTGAGAATAACATTGTTCATTGCTTTTGGTACTGCTGAGAATTTTTTTCTTTCCTACTCGTTAAATCACAAGGGGTCCCATTACAGTGCTAAACCCGGGGACCCCTTTTCCCTCTGAACACAATTTATATTGAAAGGTGGGAACGACAGAAATGTCGTTGCACGCCGGTTTACAAATGTTCATGGAAGCTTCGCGGTACATCTCTATCTTGTGCATCCTGATCGATTCCTTATTTGGCCCTGCTTCAATAAGGGGATCGTTCCTACACGTGGAGTCTTGCGGTAGTCGGGCTGTCGTTAGGTTCCAGTTTACCACAGATTGAATCTGCCGGTTGAAAGTATCCGTTAAAATCACAGGACTCGAATAGGCTCCAAAGGGCACCCGAGGTATTTTCCACGCATCAAAGTCCTGTAGTGGATGGTCTGCTTGTGGAGATGTGCGCTTGCCCGTTGGTATTGGATGAACGGTCGCCGGTTGTGGCGTCGAAGGCCGGCATTCCTGCATCTTGAAACGTAGACTAGCCGTCCAGGTGATAATCTTGTCGCGGTACTGTCCGGCGTCTAACGTCTCACTCTCTAGCAATTTGTCTGGTGTCTCCTCAAAACTCGCGTCATCCACTTTCTCAATATGTGCATAAAATGCGCCGATTCGCTGGAGCAGTACACTTACTGCTGATTGTGACGTCTCCAGATTTATGTGGACTTCCGCTTCCGCTAGAAGACCATCCAGTCGCTTTCGTAGTCTCAGGCGTAGTCGAAGTTGCCGTTCCATTTGGTCGCACGCAGCTCGGAACACTCGCCAAGTTCGCAGGCGCCGCGTCATTTCATCTGCTTTCGCGGGTCCGTGAGTCGAAATGCTTGGCGTCGGCTAGGAGTTCTCGGCCCCATGTGTTGGACCTCTGGGTCCTCCAGCTGCGGCGCGATGCTCAAGAAACGCAGCGGCACGTCTGACAAGGATGAGGCTTTATGGAATCTACTAGAAAGCGGGTGCGATCCGGCGCAGCCACAAGAGCATGCGACAGCTCGTAAAAAGCAGAACGAAATGAAGACGATCTGCGTCGTCTGCTGGAAGCTGTGAAGAAAAAGAAGTGACAACACGACGTATTATTATATGCGATCCTTATGGCATCGCAAGAGTCAACGACGCATTCTCGAACTGTTATTTTTTAGGAATTTATGGCATCGATGCAAAAATCGTGAAGGACACTAAGCACATCAACAGCATCCTCCTAACAATCACATTTCAGCAGTCGCTTGATACAGGCTCTGTTCCATAATACTGCCCTATTGGGAAGATAACTCCGTTTTTTTAGGAGAGGCGAGCGGTAGCCCACTAACATCTATCGCGCCATCTCCATCATAAGCGTATCGTCTGAAACAATGGAACACGTATTATACTCCCACACAGCTTCCTTTCTATCATCTGTGAACTTCTTTCATCCAAATCAGCACGGTTTTCGTAAACCTTTCTCTTGTGACACCCAGCTTTGCCTTTTGTTTATGATCTGCATACTTACGTGGACGAAAACGTTCCCGCTGATGCGCTATTTCTGATATTCGAGAAGGCTTTTGATAAAGTACCTCACGCCGGGCTCCTACTCAAACTAACCCGTTTAAAGATACACCTGGATGTTCGTAACTGGATACAAAATATTTTTACCCACCGTAATCAGTTTGTTCACGTAAATTCGCAGTATTCCTGCTTATCCCCTGTATCTTTTTTTCCCGCACAGAACATTCCTCTGCCCATCACTATTTCTAATTTACATTAACCATCTGCCGCTTACTGCCTCCTCTAATATCCCTCTTTTTGCAGATGACTGCGTAATTTACCGTCTCATATAAACCCTAGGCGATACCGGTATCCTTCAACGAGACTTCTTTTATATCCAGAAATGCCACCGGAATGGCTAATGAAAATGAACGCTACCGAGTCATCATTAAGTATATCGAACCTGCGTCGGAATAATATAAAATTCAGGTACGTCTGTAATAACGCCGCAATAGTTGCCGCTGGCTCATTCAAGTACTTCGGTGTCATCTCCCGTGATCTAACTAGGACCCATAACATACACTATATTACAATATCTGCTGACCATGCATGAACTCGGCTTCTTGCGCAGAAATCTGTCCTCCGCTCTGACTGCAATTAAATAATTAGCACACAAATCATTTGTGTTGCCTAAATTAGCGTACGAGAGTGTTTTCTTTGATCCACATCAAGCTAGCCTTACGGCCTCCGTCGAATCCGTTCAAAATCTTGCTGCGGGTTTCATTTATCACTACACTCCTTCCATTCCAGCATCCCCGCGTTAAAACATCAGCTCCACCTGTCATCATTAAAATCCCGCCGCCGCGTATCTCGTCTGCGCCTTTACCACCGATTATTTTAGTCTCTCTCTCCCTTAATAACCAGACCATTGTTCCAGCGCATAGAATCTCTCGCCGTGCACACCCCAATGCCGGGTATCTCCCACGTGTCCTGAAGACAACATTTCGACGTTCTTTCTTTATCTTCACTCCTCATGAACGGAACAACCTTCCTGCCAACATTAACACTTTTAACAGTAGCGTCAACTTCAGGAGTGGCATTGAAACTGTTTATCTTGATTAATCGCCTTCTTCGTATTTGTTGGCACGCTGCTGTTGTGATTCCCCACCCCTCATATATTCTCCCTTGGGGTCTTTGAGGCAGTAATAAATAAACAATTAAACTTATATAAATATGAGCACTGTAGTGCCTAAAAAGCCGTTTTGGTGTTATATATGCCTGCTTTGATTTGTTTTGCGCGTTGATGTTCTGCAAGGAGTGTTCTCACATCAGAAACCCGAAACTGGGTGTTTGTCGCATACCGTTTGCGATGGATATTCGCGCGCAGCACCAAACAAGCCGAGAAGCGTAAACCGTTTCGAGGCACCGCCACCTCGACTTTGCCACATCATCCGAGCCGCCCGATGCCCGTACGCAGCACCGCCGCATGCGACCCTATCGATGTCCCCCTATGACGCGCTGTGTCCGCGGACCAACGGCGCAAACTTTCGCCGATGTGCCCTATCTATTGCTAGCGCAATGGAAAACAACCAAAGAAGAAAATTCACGTGAAACAGCCGCGAAATGCCACTGAAAGTCAAAGACGCCTCCCAGGAAAAAAGAAGTGCTAATATGACGCACCAAGGTTTTGGAGTGACCCCACGAACACGTGAAAAGCCGCCCGCCGATCACGGGTACAAGGCCGGCCGGCAAGATGCAGCACGTGAAGAATCAAGAACGAAGAACGGAGCTTATAGCAATGAGCAACTCGACACTTTTTCAGTACTCTAGTTTTAACAGCTGTCATTTCGAATGCTGGGTAACCTGCAAAGGCAATAGGAAACCTCGCAATTAGGGAATTGCTTGCAAAGATTCTTGCAATAGCGACAATTGGTGTATAGTGCATCAACAGTTACTGAATGGTGTTATTCCGGCAGCTGCATTAGTCATCTGTTTCTCCAGATTTGAACGGAATTATTGCACTTCCACGCAGTATCCATGGCATACATCGGTGTTGGGAAGAGTTGAGGGGGTCGTTCTGCTTTGTCAACGAATAAATATCTGCAGTTAAAGGAGTAGTGGCACCAAATTTCTGAATTCTGGTTTTATGGATTCCGCTGTCTCCATGCCACCTCATAAAACCTAACGCACGAGTTAGGAGGGGCCAAAGTTCTCCCTATTATTCATGGCATGGCAGCGCCATTCATGGCAGCGCCATTCATGGCATCAGTTTCGTTTTCGGTCGCTGAGAGCCCGGGAGCAAGCGCGGGTTCTCTACTGCGGCCGTGATGTCACCTATTCTGCGCAAGCCAGAAGGCAACCTTTCACGACATCTCAGTTAGGGATTAGTTCCGCCGCATTATTCGGTCTGATTCTGCCTAGAGTTGTGGCCGGCGGGGCGAAACGGGACAAAAGACACCACAACCCTACCAAAATGTTTGCTTTGTCTTGCCTGTTTCGTTACGACTAATATGCGTGTCGCTCGCTGATGGGGAATTCAGACCACTCTTAATTAGGCCGGCACGACGCTTCTACATCACATCCCTGCACCGGCGTTATCTACGTCTCACAGCGGCTTAGGCGACCGTTTCCAGTTCTTTCAAACCTGCAGGAATACATTCATATAAAAAAGGTTACAAGCTACCTTTTACGCCCAAAATCATAACTACGGAGCATTTAGAAATGTCTTTTAGAAATCGAACTTCGGAGTCAGTACAATAGAACCCCGCAGTTACTTTCCTCACTTCTGCGCTTTTCTGGCTGTTGCGTTGTCTGCCCTCGGTCCCGGCATAATGGCCATAGGATATAATGTATTGCGAACCTCGCTTTAACGTCGCAACTGTGGGCCCGTTCTCGTATGATGCGTCGCAACCTGACACTCCCAATCCGCTTGGGCACCGCCATTTTGGCTTTTGATGAATCTTGGGCAGGCTTTGTTACTGAACTGGCTACAAGAAGAAGTTGGACAGGCCGTCACTAGATGTCCATCCATCGAAAGTGCTGACAGTGATGATAGTGATTATCATCACTGTGCTTACAACAGAAGTTTCACTTCGGAACGCCGCAAGTGCGTGATGTTAGCGCCGCCGCACTGTTGTAATGGTGCCGTGCTCAGTTGGCAAAGAGCAGGCCCTTCCAGTACCGCGGCGCGGCCCGGTGCTACCACCGAACAGGTGGTGGTGCTGCGGTAGTGTTGAGATCGGTCTCGCGCGTCGCATGCTGCCCCTTCCTTGCTACTCTCGGCGCTTTCTACACCGCTCATACCTTCACTTTCCAGTTTCTCCAAAGCTCGTAGTGTCTGGAGACTTCCCAGACACTACAAGCTTACAAGCTTTGGAGAAGTCGTCGTGGCAATGGACCTCCTTTGCAGGTACGTCGCATCTCAAAGTGACGCTGAGAGGAAAGCGGCCTTCCGGGTTATTGAGAAGCGAGTGGTGCTTACGAGCGGGCGAAAGAAACGGCAAGCTTCTATTCTCGATTTTTTAAAGTGTTAGGCTCACTTTGCAGAAAAAAAACATCCCCCTCGCGAGGGGCACGATCAAATGCAGAGCATTTCTGAGGGGGAGGGGGTAGGCGCGCCTGCAAGTCGTATGGATTACGTATTGGTTGTTGTTGTAATTGTTGTCTTCCAGCGTAGACATTGTCGATGAAGTCGATGGTGAAACGTGCTGTGAACCCCCTGCCGCGGCTATGACGCAACGTGGAGCGGCTATGACGCAACGTGGCGTGGCTATGACGCAACACAACCCAACACAATCCACTTTAATCCTATCGAATCCAAATCCAAGCCAATCCAAGCCAATCCAATCGACCCCAATCCAATGCCTCTCGCGAGAGAGTGTTATAGCGCCGAAATCGCCACCACGCGAACGCGTCATGCTGACGTCACGATCACGCCACCGCAGCGCGCGCGAACGACATATGTGGTTTAAGCGCGAACCGACCGCGGCGAGAGAGCGCGATGCGAGCGCCCCACCTGTTCTTGCGCGCGAACCTAACGCGGCAAGAGAGGGTGTTGCGCACGTCCCCACCTGTTGTGCGCCCGAACCGAACGCGGTGAGAGAGGGCGTTGCGAGCGGAGAGAAGGCGAGGAGGACGCGGTGGAGAGGGCGCACCTCTGGCCGACGGTTGAATGAGTCAAGGATATAAGGCACGTTCGTAACCTTCCATTCTGTGTCGGCTTTGTGGCTCAGTTGGTAGAGTACCGTGCACCTTGCGTTCCGCCCGCAGAGTGGTAGGATCGAAACCTGGCGCCGGCAAGTATTATTTTTTTATATAGTGTAGGGGGAGCGATGCGGATGCAGACTACGGACGCCAACGCGGGTGACATCGTGAGTTACTGAAATGCTCTATTTTTTGTCAACAAGGCACTGCTTTCATTCATTTTGCGCATCACGACGCCCACATTCGCGCCGCGATATGGTCAGAACGGTGTGCAAATGGTACGGTGATTTAACGACGCCCTGTCTTGTCGACCTTCATGATTAGGGTGACAGCGAGCGAGTAGTACAGTGATTTGACGACGACTTACATGACCTGACGCCCGTCTTGATTGCTCTTGGCAACGCTAAATGTGCGCATAAAAATGCAAAAAGAACCGTTACATTTGGCGGAAGGGGCAGAAATCAAGTTGGCAACAATGAAGCTCTAGATAGGGGGTTATTTAACGACGCCAGTTAGACGCCGGCGTGTTTTCGTGGCTTTCCTCACTCTTACGTTTTCCAGGTGTTGGGTTCTTTTTTCGCAGTCCGGTGAAAAACGTATGAAGGGGTTTCCACTTTACTCCTTTATAATGTTTTATCCACACTCAGTTGTGTCTGCAAGCAGGAGTTTTCGATTGTGCCTATTCCATTGGAGTACGGTGTTTACCCTTAACTCGGCTAAGGGCGACCAACTACTACAACACTCAGCGGTTGCTCTGACGTCGGTTTAGGGACACGCGCCGGTGTTGTGTGCTACAGTCCGCGTGAGAGAGCCAGCAGTGCCTGTGGTAGAAATCGCCCACTTTGGTGCATCAAGAAGCGTATTTCTAGAAATTCAGTTTTTTCTGACACATCTGAATAATTTCAAGCTGTATCCCCGACAAGTTTGCCACACACGAGGACAGAGAGCTTTGTGCGTGGTTCAGTGTGCAGAGCTCCTCGATAAGTATTCAAAGTGATTAGGCTCCCCTTGAATATTTTTGAGATGTTCTTATAAAGACTCAACTGTCTAATGCTACGCACCCAGCAGGGGGTCCAGCTCAGCCGGAAATAAAACGGCTGTCTTCTATTTTTTTCGTTGTTGACTTGTATCACATGAATGCTTTTTTTTCCTGTACCAAACGCATTAATTTTTATGCACCGTCGCAGGTTTGTGGATGTTTTGGAGTATCGTGTGTATATTTTCTTCAGGCTGTATGGCATACATTCCCTCCGTCACAAATTGTCTGTCTTTATGGCTCCGCGCAAGAAGGTACACATCCGCTCCGTGCGTTCTTTATTCACATGCAAATACAAAGAGAACGTTTGTGCTACGCCACCGCGATATTGCTTCAGACACCGTTGTCCGCAATACTCGAAGGCGGCTTTTGTGCTCCGAATGAAGAAAATTACTCCTACTCTCTCGTCCTGGACTGAGGAGACGGCCCACTTATCAGCTCAATTTGACGGTTAAACAAACGTTTTACTTCTTCTTCCTTCTCTGACGTATATCTAAATATCGGGAATATATTTCTATGGGAAGTGTACCGAAATATCTCGCCTGGTCTGACCAGGATAAGAACGTCTGCTAGCGTTATGCCCCAGGGTCAAACAAGACCCTGATGAGTTATTCTTATTCCCACTCTAAAGTGTCAAAAACAGATACAATTTACGCTCGTTAATTCCACTCACCAGTTAATTCGCAAAATCGCTTTAATTCGAACTGCGCGCGTGGTCCTATTATATACAGGAGTCTATGGAGCGGAACTATCGTTAGTACGGCAAGCGTTTAGCGGGCATCGGTTAATTCGACCTAACGTCGGAGCCTGCGAGCTCAGCCAGTCGATGCGCAGAGAGCAAAAAAAAAAGAACACTGCCAGGAGAAACGCTAGTGTCCAGCTTCAGAAAAAACAAAATGCTGCCTGGGTCAACCGAAATGTCGTCTGCATCATCCGAAACGCGGGGATGTATAGGATAGGCGCCGCAAGCTCCGGCCAAATACAAAGGGTTAATCAACAGCCATCCATCCATCCATCCACGAAGAAAGCGAGTTTGGAAGGGCCTGCTGCGGCTGAAGCCTGTGTGTTTTGTTGCTTTTGTCGAATTTGTGCAGTCGTGTCGCAGATATCCCAGTCTTCAGCAAGTCTCGTTTTTCCGTATATCGTCGTTTTGCGAGGAAGAAATAATTGAGGGCGTGATAGGCGCCGACAACGGCGACTCCTTTTCAAAGGTGACGAATGTGGCCAACTGCCATAACCACCGAAACGCACTGTAAAATAAGCCGCAGAAGCCTTGTCCGTCCTAGAGGACTTCAGTGAAAAGGTTAGGCATGGCGCGTGTGCAACGGAGCATCTGGCAGCAATACAGCTATTGTGGCCGCTAAAATTCGCCGGAAGAAAGAGACGAAGATTGCACACTTTTGGAAAATAGAGATATGTCATGCTGGGGAAACTTTGGTGTTATTGTTGCTCATTCGACATTACGACTATTGGGTAATTCGAATTTTTTTTCGCGGTGCCACTAGTGTATAATTAACAATCTTTTATGTATTCCCGTCAATAGCCTTAAATCATCTCTTACAAAGTCTTGCGTCCATTTCACAGGTGCTAGCTTTGCGAGCCAGATAGACGTCTTTTTGTGATCTTTCCATTGTGTTTGCGGCCAAAAACGTTCTAAAAAAGTTGCAGTATCAAGGAAGATCTCTAAACGTAAAGGAATCGCGCAAACAGTGTGCTGTTATGACATTTCTTCATGCCGTTTAACATAGATTAAAAAGATAGTCGGCAGGTTTAATGCTGGTGTCTTCATTTCGGCTAAAAATAAATTACAGAGGCTTATACCTATAATTGACAATAAGCTGTCCAGAAAAGGCAATTCGCAAGCAAAGGGTGGTGGTGTCAAATGGCCGACTCAATTTGTCGATTGCCGATGTAGTTTCTTGTACTGGATTTCTTTGAATTGCAAAAGAATGTACATCGGGGAAAACGGGGCGATGTTGTTATGACCAGCATGCGGACCCTGCGCACCTACGCACGGGCCTAGGCCCTAGTTAGTGCGTTCGTCGGTTTCGGCCCACGCCACTTGTCAATCCGCATTGAATACAGTGGTTCATCAAACCCTGCGTGAACTGCGCCCCTTTACCGCTGAGTGACTTCAGCGGAAACGAGCAGGCGTGTCCGGGCAGGGGTCATTCTGAGCCATGCGCACCCGGGAGATTCTGATGAAACAAATGAGACTTCTTCCGAATAGCGGACCATGAAATCAGTGATCGGCGAGCTTCGTGAGTCACGCCCCCTAGGCGCGCCTCGTACTGGGGAAAAAAGAATCTTCTCCTACGCCCGAAAGAAGAAGGCACTGCAGGCATAAATAAAATTTTTCCAGTCCAATCCAATTCCCGTACCGGCGGCGCCATCCCCTCCTCTCCATCGTGGTCGCGTGGGCAATAAACCAGAACGGCCTCCAGCGACGTCGGTGCCGCTATGCATGAGATTGTGGGTCTGTGATTGGACACGACATTTGGGAGTTGAATTCCCTAGGAGAACTCTGGGGACTTTTGCTTGAACAAAAAGGCGGTGTTGCCAACGGCCGAGTGTTGCTCTCGGGTTGCTGTTAGAGTTTTAGTTGTTCTATTACTCTTGCTGGTGCAGCATCCAAACTTGTACTCATCTTGTAAATACGTGTATAAAGTTTTTCTCCTTCTTCAGCAAGCATCGGTTTCTTGATCAAGGTCTCCGGTCACTAGTAACGCTACCAGAATCACAACAACTGATGGCAGCGGTCGGATTAGTACATCCAAGTCCCAACAACTGGATGGCAGCGGTGGCATGAAACCACGCAACGAATCCCGATGACTACGCAGACGGCTATGCGAGTCTGACTTCCTCCCTTTGAAATTTACCAGGCTTGTGAGTCTCTTGGAAGTGCCTAAGCTGGTATTTTTTCTCTTCGTTGAGAAACGTGTATGGATCACGAATGTGCCAGTCTCGTGTGTCTCTTAGAAGTGTCTCAACTGGTGTGCGTTGTTCGTTGACAAATGATTTAGGTCACGATATAAAACACAGAGATGTGGCCTAGTGTCTGAGCCAGAAGTCATCGGTCCCGATTAGTTAAACAGAGCCGACTTCCTCTTGAGTTGCAAGTGATGTTGCAACTATAGAATTGACGTTGCGGTAAGTAAATGCTGTTATATTTGTTCTGCTTAAATTGGTTTCGCCCTCGTTTCTGTTACGGTGGTCATCTAGTTGGTGAGGTAATTGAGTATTGGTAATTTGTATAGTCATGTGTTTTCTTCATTGATATTTCTGTGCATAAAGTATTCATTATTGCGTCAAACGTATCTTTCCATTTGTCTTTTCTTTCTCTTTGCTTAATTCCTAATTTTCTTTCTTACCTTATCTCTTTTTTTTTAACTAATAACCTGAACCATGAATTAAATACTGGATTATAATAGTGTATAACTAATATTATTTGGGTCTATGTCTGATGGTTTGGCACGTTTGGCTGTATATTGTGCACTTGTATTAAGGCTAAACAGCTAATTTTAATCACTTGTCATACATACAATAATAAGGGGTCCCCTCGGCAGTGCTTCACTGCGGGACCTCTTTCTGCACTACTCCAATGTATTTGTGCACCATCATAAAACTAATAAACTTTGATTGATTTAAACCCAAAATGTGCCAGTCTCGTGGGGCTCTTAGAAGTCTGAAAGCGGGTGTATTTTGTTCATTAAGGAACGTTTTTGTGTCACGAATGTATCAGCCTCGTGTGTCTCATAGAAGTGTCTGAGCTGGTGTGTTTGGTTCGTTGACAAACATTTTGGGTCAGATAGAAAGGACAAGGAGGTAGTCTAATCTCTGAGCCCAGTAGTCGTGGATCTCAATTCATGGAGGAGAACCTACTTGCTCTTTATGTGCAACCTATTGAGTGAGTCTATAGGCAACACTCGTAAACCTGATATTATCGATGCGATTCGCGCCCTGAACGCAGACGATAGCGAGCTAACTGAGTGCTGGTAAGAAGTCAAGGAAAGCAAGGGCAGAGTGGAGCTAGAGCAAAAGCGCCTCGAGGAAGCAGAGTGAAAGCGCCGCGTGGAAGAGCTAGCGGAGCAAAGCAGGCGAGAGGACGAACACTAACGTGTAGATTTTGAGATAGCAATGGAAGGGCTGAAACTAGAACTCAACACCTCCAGCTCGCAACCACACATTGTAGGGGTGCTAACGAAACGAGAAAGAGGGAGCGAATCCGAAAAGGTGGAGAAGGAGAAGATGAAAGAACTTGAAGAAGCTATGAATGATAGCAAGAGAGCGTGTGAGTCAGTTAAGCTTGAAAGCCGGACTGAACACGAACAAGCTGATCAAGACCAAAGCGCTTGCGTGGAGGCTGAGAAACAAAGAATCAGCGCGCATGAAGGTACGGTGACTGTCGGGTAGGTCGGGCTGCATTTTCGGTTACAATTCGCTGCTTCGCTAGCCCTGTCAGACGTATTTTTGAGTTCGACGAAAAACACTCGCTGTAGCGACGAAGCAAGGCCAATAATTTCTTCCCTTTTTCTTGCGGTAGTGCCGGGTTCACGTCGAAGGGATGCGGAAGTTTGAAGGCATCTTCGGCTGTGTGTTCAAAGTCGGTGACAGGGATCTCGTCACTTCCTTCTTGCATTTCTTCGAGGACCGCAATTACAGCGCCCTTGTTTTGATGTTGGTACTCCAAGGTTAAATTATTGACCAAAACGTAGGATTTGCATTGCATATAGCGCACAATGCCTCTTTGCGACAAGGCACCACGCTCGAGAAGCAAACTTTGATCACCCTCTACCATAGCATCGACGTCAAGGACAACATCTTCACAGTAAACGGTGACCATCAAGCTTGCGCGTTCTGGCAGAGCGACGTGTACATCGGAGATCCTTACAGCAGCACGCGGTGTTCGTAGTTCAGTTCCGGCATCCTGTAGTGATCGGAGGAAAAAGTTATCGACTTGGCTCGGAATTCACTTTTTGCACCGTTTTCCGTCAAAAAGTCTATTCCGAGAATTACGTCCCGGGAGAAGTTAGGCAAAATGACGAACACAGCAGGGTACGTGGTGCCATCTATGGTGACGCGTGATGTGCACGTTCCACTTGGTGTTACGAGATTATGATTGACAATCCAGCGCGCGAAAACACGGCACAAAAAAGAACGAGAGTTAGACAGGACAGCGCTTGTGCCGTGTTTTCGCGCGCTGGATTGTCAATCATGAACATTCACCAACTCGCCCAAATCACAGTCCTCTTGAGTTACGAGATTACCTCCTGCTGTGGGTGTGTGCGGACCGTTCCTTGTGGTCGTAACTTTCTCCAGCTTAGTCGCGAATGATCCACTAATTACTGAGTAGTCGGTTCCAGTGTCTATAAAGGAGACTACATCAAAGCCGTCGATGGACACATTGACGTCGAACGCTGCCTTCCTGGAGTTCCGGGTTCGTCGGGATGTCGCATCTCCGCATGTGCGTGTTGAAAGTGGGGCAGTGTGCGTCGTCATTGTAGCTGTCTTCTCAGTGGCAGGCTCAGTCATGTCGGGTACACGTCACGCCTTGTAGCTGTCGTCATGTTCACGAGGCACGTCAGGGTTAGGTCGGGTCGTCAGGATGAGGGCAGGTTACGAATCACGATCTTGGCACGTCCTTGCGTCGTTGGAGGGTTTCCGGTTTTTCGCCGTCAAGCAACCTCACCTGCAGAAGTTTCTGCTTTCAGTTTCCCCCGCGCGGGCTGGAGGACCTTCCACGTGCGAAGTCAGCAGTGCTGCGGCGGTTCGGCGATTGGTATGGGTAGGGCGACGGCGAACGGTTGAAACGGGCTGGTCCACGGTTGGTGTTACAGGCATTCTTCGATCTCAAATCGGCGCTGGCCGGGTCGCGGCGTGCTGCGTCAACGGAGAACCCTCGCAAACCGTGCCTCTTGTAGGGGCAGCGACAACCGATGTAGTAGGCCTCTATGCAGTGGTGGCACAACGGACGATTATCGGTGGTTCACAATACGTTCGTCTTCCTCGGCGTCTGGATTTGGGCTGCAGGGGGTCGGGCATGCGACAGGGGATGGCGGTGCGGCGGGACTTCTGGACGATGGGTTGGAGCAGGGCGGGGTCGAAGAACAGCTGCGGAGTAGGTCATGGCTTCTGGCTCGCGGGGTAATTGGAATGGCGTAGGAGTCCCCAAAGCTAGTTAAAGTTCTTTCAGGATTACGTCGCTCATACAGGCGACGTGGGGCTGCGGGGTTGTTTGGAAGAGTTTCCACAGTTCTTCCCTGACGAGAGTGGGGATCGCCTCGCGTAATGTATCGGTGCTAATAACGCCGGCTCCGCTCGCCTCCAAAACCAGCGCACTGACTGGGTGGTCTTACTGACTCGGTCCGATTTCGGGCGTCTTCTCCATCGCCGCGGGCTCAGACGCGAATTCGGACATGTTCTTGGGGGGGTGTGGGGTTGCGAGCAAGGCACGGGAAGAGCTCTTGCTTTACCCCTCGCATCGGAAACCTGAATTTTTTTTCCTCCGTCATTTCTTGGTCCTCACGGAGAAATAGTCGCTTCATCTCCTCGATGTAAATCCTGACCCCTTCGTTGGGGTGTGCGTTCGAGTTTCAAACAAAAGCGCAGGGCGTTGTTTTCTCACAACAGTAATAAAGGTGTTAAGGAACTCGCTTTTAAATTGAGTCCAGTTGGTCAAAGAGCTCTCGCGGTTCTCTAACCAAGTTCGGGGTGAACCTTCCAAGGAAAAGAAAACATGCCCGAACATTTCTTCGTCGTCCCACCGGTTGAAGATCCGGACACGCTCCAGTTTCTCCAACCATCCTTCTAGGTCTTCTTCGGGGGCTCTGCGGAATGATGGTGGTTCCAGGGGCGGCTGCAGGAAGACTGTGACGCTACTTCTTGCACCCTGGCGGTGGTTGCCGCGGTCGTTCTTGTGGACCCGTCTGGCAGGAGACCAAACTCCGCTGGGAGACATTGCAGTCGGCGGCTGGCTCTAGCTGGACTGGCTTGGTGGCTTGCAGAAGCCGGTATTTAATGGCGTGGAATACATGCAGGCAACCAAGTGTGCGCCACCATATCTGTGGCCAAGCGTCTGTTGCTAGGCGACGTTGTGCGCACGGCCAGCAGATCATGCAGCACTCATCTCCTCCATGAAACCGTTTGAGGGCGCCGTCACTCATTCCGTCGGGCTCCGCGGGATGGCGGTAGTTGTCCATGCTGAGCACGACTGTGAAACACATAACTATGTTTCGCGTTACAAACTCTATCCCATGGAACGCGATGTATTGCCTCGAGTTCAATGTGAGTGCGATTAATAACATCTCCGTTGGCGCCACAATTTAGAATCAGCTTGGAACGGAGCAGATGACACACGCTGGTGTTCTCTTTTCTTCGGCGTGTGGGCGTAGTGGGCCAAGCGAGAGTGTCCCAAGTGTGCCGTGTCCGTGGCGCATCGGCCATGTCTGTGGCCGTTTCCAGAGTTGCCAAGCGAAGAAATTGACCGCTAAAATTTTCAACGAATACCGCCTATAAAGAAAAAAGAAACGAGCGTGGCATTTACCGTTTCTGACATTTCCCGGTCTAGATTGGGCCTGTTCCCTCCGGCTGCCTAACTTTACTACATCTTTCCACTAAGAATTTCTTGCAATAGTCTTGGCCAATCGTAAGCTTGGTTCCTCGAAACGACAGGCCATAATTCTTACGGATTCATTTTCTGTTTGTTCTGCCCTTACGTCTTCAACTTCATCCCCCCTACGTGGAGTCCTTGCTTCTTTAGCGAGTTCCTCCCTTCGTGAACTTCGTTTGGTCTGGGTACCTGGACATGCAGGTATCTGGCTTAACGAATCGGCGGATGCTCTGGCGGGAATGGCATTGGGCGGTCCAGTAGTGGAAGTTCTGCCGCCCATTTCCCTCATAACTTCGGCTCGCTTCCGTAGGCTGTGCTTACTTCAAAGTCTGCCTGATTCTACTTACGACGACTCGGAGCTCGAGCACCTCCGATACTCATGGAAGTGCAGCATAAGCCAGTCGCGAGCTTGTGAAGTAACCCTCACTAGCTTTCGCTGTCGCGTGCCAAATTTAAATTATTACTTGCACCGCTCTAATCTGGCCCTGTCACCGTTATACGCCTTTTGCAATGAACCAGAAACAATCGATCATTTCTTCTTCCCCTGCCGACGGTTCTCCTCGATAAGACGAATATACTTACAAAGTACGTGCAGCCGGCTAAACCTCCCGCTGTCTGCTGCAGTTATTTTGTCATTCGGGGCGAAGGAACTGGGATTCTGCCACGGGGACCTTTGCAGTGCGTTGCACTCATTCATCCTGGAATCAGGCCGTCTGCCGTGCTAGACAGAATTTAGCTTAACTGAATTTTCTTGTCAAGAATATGCGCGCCAAGCTCACTGCTTCGTCTGTACGACTTTCCTCGTGTTTCTTACTTCCAATTTTCATTAAAAGGTGTTCGTTTTTACCGTTTTTTCTTTCTTTCGCTAATCTCCTTACTTTTATTTCTTTTCTCATATACTGCTAATCCGTCCTAATAATTAAAAATGTTTCTTTCCCTTCAAGAATTATCTAATTTCTTTCGGTAAGGCGCCCATTTCATGGCCAATCCCCCTGACTGGGTACGCGCTATTTTATTGGAACCACCACCACCACCACGGCAGTGCGTGCGCTGCATGGAACAGCCAAGGGAGAAGCAAACCTGGCATAATCTCGCTGTGGCTGATGCTAAAGTGTCACGCAAAGGCACTGTCGTCGCAATTGGCCGGCACTCTCGCGATAACCTTCAAATTAATCCCGACTGTACGTCCGACGTATCTTTAAAAAAGCTTGCGGATACGTCTTACGTGTCTCGAATGAATACAGCTCCTTAGAGGTTTTTTTGCAATCAAAATCGGCATGCATGAAACCAGCTGATCAGACGCCATTTGCTGTTCTGTAAAGGTAGCTTACGAGGGTTGTATTCGCGGGTTCAGATCTCATGATGTAGTAGGTTTTTTTTTTGACGTTGCTGGAGTCTTTTATTAGCTCACTTCGCGCCTGTTTTACAATTCACGCGGAGAGAGCAGTCGGTATTTATTTTTACTGAAACGGCCGAACCGCTACCGTTCCCTGAAGCCAGGGACAACGCAGCTGTCATTAAAGTTACGTATGATCATCTGCAATCGTTAATGATGATTGGCCAGTCAGTCTGGCCAGTCAGTGGTCGGAAGCGGTTTGGCCGGTTGGGTTAAAATCAAAAAAGACTGCCGTCACCACGCATCAGTTGTGTTTCCACTGGACGGAAGTTTAGTGACAGTTCACATTAAAGCGCCCGGATAAGCTCGCTAAGGTGGCTCAGTGGTCCGAGTGAAACCGACGTACTTTTAAAAGTTTTGTGGATACGTCCGAAGTATCTTTAAGAAGTATTGCGGGTACGTCTGACGTATCTTTGAGAAATATTGCGGGTACGCACGACCTATGTTTAAGAAATATTGCGGGTACGTCCGACGGATCTTTAAAAAAAATTGCGGGGACGTTCGACGTACCTTTAGACACAACGTAAATATATAGAATGGAACACACGCTTCGCTTGCGACACAGATAAAAGAGCCGGGCCCGGCCGGTCTGTCAAAACAAACCATAAATCAAATCCCCAATGCATGGTTCGCGGCAAAATGTCAAAGAAAATTGGTGAAATTCTCTGTATGATAAATATAACGGGGGGTATCTGCATTATATCCGCATAATTGATTGATTGATTGTAGGGTTTAACTCGCCGACGCAACCCAGGCGATGAGGCGCGCCGTAGTGGATGGCTCCGGATTCATTTTGACCACCTGGGGATCTTTAACGTGCGGCGAAATCTCGTACACACGGGCGTTTTTGCTTTTCGCCTCCATCAGAAAAGGGGCCACCGCGGCCGGGAACCGAACCCGTGGCCTCGTGCTCAGCAGTGCAACGCCTTAGCCACTGAGCCACCGCTGCGGGTATTATATCTGCATAAGAACTGCATCAGGTATCTATAGTACAAAAGCCGGAAACACCTCAGGAACATTTGTCAACTGTAAAAAAATGGTGTACATCAATTGTTGAGGGAACATAATGTACTAGGAATTGTATTCAATGTCGATGTTTCAATGAGCGATGTGGTAATTAAAATTGTTAACTAACTGCTGTCCAGCCACCATAAACCAGTATGTCGAAATTTTAAGTTTTTTGTAATGAATGGCTTTTTGGTTGATAACGTTGGTTCGCTCCGAAGCTTTTCAGTATCAAAACACAAACTTAAGACATTTGAATGTAGCACCATTATATAGCCATTTTTTAGTTCTTTCGTAGCTAGGCGGCGGGATGAATTTGTGCTTTAAAATAAAGGTGGGCGTGTACTTTTAAACATTCTTGTAGCTTTCGTTACGTTTTCCTTCATTCCCATATGAAAAGGCGGGGCTATAGAAAAGCTTTTTCTGGCTGTAATCTTTGAACACAGTGTTTGTGGCGCGTAGAGTTATGAATGGTCTGTGTGCGCGCCTGTTGACGCGGTGCGCCAGCTCAGTTAGAGTACAGCCCGAAACCGCACCGATGTGCTTTGCTTGCCACTTAGCAATAAAGCTGAAAGGCGAGGGCAACTTACGGTGAAAAGACACTCGCGCAGCCCGTCGCGCAGCTGTTAGCGGCGGCTGACTCATTGACACCGGCGCTGTGATAGACCCCCCCCCCCCCCCATCTTCTTACTCTCTCGGGCGAGAGCTTCCCGCCCTACGTGGCGCGTCATGGTATTTATGATTCATCTTTCTACTTTTTTCGAGAAGCCCGTTGGATATTTGGGTTATAAATGCGCGGTACACTCCAGTGCTCCGCAGTTCATCAGGGGCCTCGAATCCTCCGGTTGCCCTGCTCTGGTCATGTGTGCACGCCAAAGTGCAGCTCTTGTAGTCGTCCATGTTCATCTCTCGGTGTGCAGTGAACCAATTACGTATTGTTCTCGGCTCTTTGTCGTCAACACCGAGGCAGCAGCTCTTCCTGCTCGCTGCTCGTCCACCACGTTACCACAAATGACGAAACCGACAGAGCTTGCTACTGGGACGCCTTCGCGAACGTGACAATAGTATTGAGCTCGCTAAAACATGTCATGTTTTTTGTGACTCTTATGTAAGAATGCTTCTTCCCAGCAGTCCTGTTCTATTCAAACTCGAAATCTTCCGAAGCTTCTTAAAGACGACGGTCTGTCTTGGGCTAACCACATTCGAAAATTTCGGTCGGAATTTTTGTCCGCCTGTCTGCCCGTATCTCTGTCAATTGAAGCACCCGAGAAAAAGGTAAAATAAATTTTTCAATAAGGCATTTAAATATACAGAATATATTCTATGTAATAGGTCTAGAAATATGTGCCAATTGCTTCAACATTGTTCAGCAAGCAAATAGAATTAGTGATGCGAGGAAGAGCGTCAATAAATTACAGGTGTTTGCAGTGTTCTTTTAATTTAAAGTAGATGGGAGCTGCATTTTTACAAAGCAGATTTAAGATAAATGAGTTAAAAACCGTGTTTTAACCACGAAACACCAACAAGTATGCCGCCCTAGCCTCACGCCGGTGCCAAAAGCGCGATGTTTCCACAGTGCGCACGCATGGCACACAAGGGCAAACGCGAAAAAATTGAGCTCAGCAAACATCCAATGAGTGGACCGAGACAAAAGGGGAACAGCGTGAGAGGTGAGCGAATGGGACAGACGGGAGAGCAACTTAAGTGGCAGGTGTGGCAGAAGACTATCGTCTTCCAACGACTTTGCAGCGGCGCGAGCAGATGCACGGCGAAATATTCTTAACAATACGTCAGAAACAGGTAAAGTTCCAGTTGTCATCGCTTCAACAATAACTTGTATTTAGCTTGAAAATTGGTATCTTAGCCCTCATGAAGCATGTTAAAACATGTATGGCTATGCTGTAGAGATTATATCTGGTTATAATTAGGTCAAGACTAGTCTGCTATGTCGGTGTAATCGCAGTGGCTCATTGTATTAAATACTTTCTTAAATTTCAACGTTTTTCACTCTTGCATTTTTATCGAGATTCATATCTCCTTTAAAACATTTTCGGCTCTTTAAACAACCACATGCGAATGAATAATCGAGGCACGTAAAATGACTTTACTGGCCATTCGGTAGGAGCTAACAAACCCCAAAGAGTGTTTTAGGTACGTCAGTATAAAAGGATCAAGGCCATATGTATTAGAAGAAGAATGATATAGCCCTTACAAAAATGGTTATTGAGATTGAATTGAAAGTCAATTGACTTTACTCAGTACATTGTGTTGACAGTCAATTGACTTTGAATAGAAATTTTGTATTGAGTTCTCGTTGAAAATTGGCCGCCGTGTTTCAATTGAAACTCAACGCTGAGTTTCAATTGAAAGTCTATTGACTATAGTCAACATGTCTGTTGATTTCCAATTGACTTTCTGTTGAGTCTCAATACACTTTTCCTGTTGAGTTCCTGTTGTGACGTGTCAATTTAAAGTCTATTGAGAAAAGTCTGTTGAGTTCCAGTTGAGTCTGTGTTGACTCTCTATTTATTCTCCTGTTGAGAAATTTCAAATGAAAACCTACTGAGCATATTCAAGACAGCCCGTTTGATTTCCTGTTAGTTTTTTGTCAAGTTATTTCAACAATTGCATAGTAAAGTTCAGTTAACTGTACTTAATATATACTAAGTCTGCTTCAATATTGCAAAAACATTCTAAAAACTGTCGTCAAGGTGTGCAATGAGCAGGCGAAATAGTGAGGTGTTGCATGGCAAAGCTTGCTTTATTGCTCACGAAAGCATCACGGGAGGGCTGGAGCCTCGATGGGTCCACTTGCCCACTTGACTGTGTAGCCTGCAAAATACAAGGAACAGACTCGTTTGTTTGCATCAGTCAAGTACGAAATGATGATTGCATCCCTTCTCATTAAGCATGCTGGTTTAAGTACCTAGCTATTTTAAAAGTTACCTGGCTTGTATGTTTCGAAAGCAGGGAGATAGCAGTTCAACAAATGTATAAGCTTTCCTTAGATTTTAATGCCGCAAGCCAAGCTAGCCGCATCAATTAATTCTACAATTGGTAGGGAGTGGAATGCCTTTAGTTGAATGCCTTCCGCATTAAGGCGCCTGAAATCTACAGGAACGACTATGTTTCAAGGCGGCAGGGAGCCAAAAAATCACCCGCATGGGTCCGCAATCGTGTCTTCCACATCTTTCAGGCCCAAAAGAAATCCAAATAGGCCTATCAAGACTGGTTGAGCCACTACCTGACAGGAGAAACCCCAAACCTGTGCAAAAGCATACCTGTCAACCTGTGGATTTTGTTTTTTGAAATTTTAATGCTTAAAATCTCGTAAAACAAAATTAGAAAATTGTCAACTTGCATGAACTTGTTTACAAAACAAGCCTTGATTAAAAAAAAACTAGGATCAGATGGTACTGTAATCTAAAGTTACTACATCAGGCAATCATCGCAAATGGCTTTATGAATGGATGAGCACATAATACTTTGTGCTTACCGACTAGTGGAAAAAAATACATGAACCGTGATGGAAAAAAACGTGCCAAAAAGAACGTGACAGGAAAAATACATAACTTGAATTTCGCAGTCTTTTACACTCTTGTAACGCTGAAGTACGGTGTGTGCCTTGCAGTACGTTTACCAAACAAGTAGCACTAAGCAGCAGCTTAAAGAGATCATATGAGACATGGGTATATCCACATTTTTGCCTTCATCATAACAATGCCAGAGGGGTATACCAGTATAACAAGGCCGTCTAATGCCAGTTTACACACAAGGAGAACACGAAACAGTTTTGTTTGGTGAGGGGAAAACATCAGTTTCTGTAAATGAGAAATAATTTAAAAACTTGTATCCCTTTGCTTGGCGAGATTTTCTATACACTAGCAGCACTAAAACAGCATAGTGATACCATGCCGACCAATCGTTTGGGTAATTCCTAGAGGCAGAACATCTGTCAAAACAGATTGACTAAGCCCTCGCGCAATGCCGGTGTAGCATCAGTCAGTGGCACGTCTGATGCCACATTCAGCCAAAATGTTATTCAGTGATTTTGCTATTACTCACACCACATTCAGCCCAACTTATTCAAAACTGCTCCGAGAAAGGCAGTCAGCAGGTTGTGATTAGAAGCAATGGCAAATTTCAATTTACACTAGCAAGTCGAGCATGTGCTTAAGTCAAAACTGGTATTCATCAGTTTGAAATTTTGACGCCTGTGCATGTTCTAGCGCAAGCTGCTTAGCACCTGTGACAAAAATTGGCAAATGAGAAATTCACGGAAAGACACATGGAGAGAATTGGCACTTAGTGGTAAAAGACTAATATATGACAACAGTGTGCAGTCTGTTTCCAACTACTACTAACGCAGCAGGTTTTTTTCTGCATTGGTTTTAAAGCCAAAGTGTCTGCTTGCCTTTAGGGTGCCGAGGTAACACATCAGACTTGCGTAAAGATGTTTTGGGTTCAAACCCTACCTTCTGCGGATACATAGTCTCTATTTTCCAAAAGCAATCAATGAATTTGTTATATTCTTGGGCATTATTTTTTAGCTGGAATGAAGTACGGTTTAGGCCACATTTGTCACTGCTCTGCACTCAGGGAACGCTCTTTCTCCAAGCAATCGTTCAAATTAATACGCAAATATATTGCTGGCTGCCAGCACTTTAGCTTGCAAGTATATTTTACCGCCATGTCTCCTAACTGGTTGAACACACTATCCTGTTTGTGACTGGTAGATTTGCCTCTCAGCCTAGCGCTGTCAGGTGTGCTTGCATGGCGCAGTATTCGTGCGTCTGTTATTGATCCGACAGGCGCTTGTTCGATTAAACCTCTTTCATTTTTTTTTCATTTTCGTTAACTTCGTTCGTCAAACATTTTATTTATCTTCATCATGGTGTTCTTTCTTTTTTTATGACACTCCGTACTAGGTAATTCATGGCTGCTGCTCCGTTCTGTAGCGGCACTGCATCTGGGATTTTATTCATTCGTCAATTGCCTTCAAAGGTTTTGTTAGATCTTTAGCTTAAGATACATACAAATATAGAACACGCGAAAGCAATACAGCAGCGCGGAAGACAGTAAAACACTGATTGATGTCAAAATGTTGTGTGCCGGTACAATAGTCTCCCCCTTCAATTTGTTACACTTACGTACAGTATTTTTGCAAGGCTGAAGTGAAATCATACCCTTTAGGTCGATCTAGAGACGGCGGGAATAAAAACACTGTTCATATACCGACAAATAACCAAGTCGTGAGTATCGTCATTCAGGTAGGTTTGCACAACATTTGTCATGATGAAATGTAGTGTGCGTCACGCTTGTCTAGGGCAAGCGAGCGCACGGCTCCGGAGCGTGCTGACGGCATCTGCTGATAACTGCTGGGTTAGAGATAGCTTGCCATTGCGCGTGCGCGGATCTCGGACAGGGTCGGGCCGGTCGTCATTTCGCATGGGCCACTCTTATTTGCAGACGCCACCACCCACGAGGGGCACTGGTCTTCCCCAGTGCCAGCCATGAGCGGTGACAGGCCAGATAGACGCGCAGTTTGACGCGTTTATCGCAGGCAGTTACGTAATCGCATAAAGCAACGAGCGCCAATCCTCTGCATCTCAAGCGCACCAAACGGAAAGCACGCAACAAGAATTCACTGCAGGGCTTTCGGTCGAACCTGTTGTGCGATTACGTAAGTCCCTGGGGTGATAATGCACCGCGTCAAATTACGCACTGATCTCCGGCGTCACCGCTCACGGCTGGCACGAAGAAAACAAGCACCCGTTGCGGGTGGTGGTGTCTCCAAATTTTAGAGGCCAAAGCTGAACGACGACCGGCCAGGGCCTGTCCGAGATCCACGCACGCGCAATGGCAAGCTATCTCTAACCCAGCAGCTATCAGCAGATGTCGCCAGCATACTCCGAAGCCACGCGCTCGCTTGCCCTTGACAAGCCTGACGCGCACTGCACAGGAGCGCTCGGAAAGAATAAACTTACCTTATAACAACGTCGCTCCCAGCGGCGCTCCCAGCGTGGTGAATTTGACGGATTCCAAACCGTTGCTAACAGGGAAGGTAACACCTCACTTCGCAAGCTTCTTCACCGTACGATCACAGCGCACAGGCACAACAAGGATACAAAGGATGTTCACCGGCGGTAGAAAAGCGCATACGATGGCTTTTCCTTCAATAAATACGATGTATCGCCAGCTGCACTGCAATGTCTGACCTTCGATGCTCGTTGAAAAGATTCGCACACGGCACATAAATCGTCAACAACACGAGCAAAGCTGTAAATTTGCACAGAACAGTGAGAACGACCGCACAGCGTTGGTGCCCGCACATCCGGGACTGCGAACAAGCGACTTTGGCTTGGCTTCGAGTCGGTTTGCGATGGCTATGCCACGGTTACGCATTCTTGTGAAAAATTGAGCGTGAAAACATTGACACGAGGTATTAAAAAAAACCGACTGCGGCTTGTGAGTCCTATGTTAATATTTACGATCATTGTTTATAGAATTATTACCAACCCGTTGAGCAGCAGTACTATTATTTTGCAGATAACCGAACTCCGCCGAGGTCACGATGTTGGCTGTTAGCGCCACTGGCGGCAGTGGCAACTCAGCGTACTAGACATTCGCGGGGAATCTCGGAGGCCATGTCGCGACAGCGCTAGCAGCGCGGTCACTTCAGCCAGGCCTCCCAAGCTCGGACGTTCCCTGGTTTCCCTATAGGCGGCGTAAAAATCGACGCCCCACGTGACCAACCTACAGCGAAATTTTCGACCAAGTCCACCAGACAGCGCAACCGAAAGGTTACTTTTGGTATCGAATACAAAACATTCATTTCGTGACTCAAACAGCCAATAAAGTTCGCTTACAATGTGTTGTTTAAAAATATTATTAATAAGTTCCGCATCAAACATCCGTTGAGCAAAAATGTACGCAACTTTTTACGAACAGCCGACTGGTGCACCACCTCGTTTCTGAATTCGCAACCACAAAGCCGCCAATTCAAATTGAAACCGCTGCCACGGCCCACCGCTTCTATGTGCGCGGAGCACTGTTTTCGTGACTGTTATTGCTGTTATGTGCTTTTGCGTCCATCAGTTGTTGAGAGGACTGGCAAAACACGGGAATTGAGTGCTTGTGGAGTGACAAATGCGGGAAATTCCGCATCGGAAGACAGCTGTCGAGGCCAGAATATTTGATTCTTCCAACAGAAGGTGAGTGTTATGCACTCCGCTAGAAAGACGGTGCAAACGAAACCGTTGTCGCCGTCAATACTCATTTGTGCCCTTCGTTCGAAATCTTAGCGCAAGTGAATGAGTTGTTATGGCAAAAAAAATGTTGTCACGAAAGCGACGTACAATTGCAGCGATCGAAATGAAATGATGTAGTGGCCTCTGTAAACCTGCGGATGTCAATAAACGATTTCTTCTCACTTGCTGCTCACTGTGGTCTGTGCCAGTCGAGGCCATCTGGTCACCTGGCGTAACATCACTTCACTAGCGCGGCGCAAGTAAACACGCGGCCAGCGTGCCAGCCAGGAACCAGCAGGAGCAGCCACGGCCGGACTAGACGCTCCTTTCGCGCGCGGGAGGAGGAGAGTCGAGTCCGGCCGTGGAGCAGCGAGCCGGCGGCCGCCGTGCGAGTGCAGCCATGTTATTAAGGAGCTCAAGCGGCCTGTGCAAAAAGCATCCGCCATGTTTACAAAGCCGTGTTTACAGCGCCATCAAGCGGGCGAACTCGGTAGTTCACGACGCCACCACTACGCTTTTTCTGGCACTACAGGCAAAGCTAGACCTTTGCTTCTCTAAAATCCTCCCTGTTCTGTGCTTCAGCTTAGCGTGGCAGGATGCCAGAGGAACCAGAAGAACTGGTTATCGGCGGGTGTGGAGGTGGATGGTACGTCTTTTGTGTCCGGGCGCCCGCGCCCTTCCAAGTTCCCCGCCGCGGCGAATGGCAGCAGAAGAGAGAATCCTTCAAAACAGCTTTGAAGTTCGTGGTCTGCTTGCGGGCGCAGGATATTTGTGAGGCGCTTGTGTTTGAGAAACATTCCGCGGACGCGTTGACATCTTTAAAATACTTTTGTTAGCGAGAGGTTCGGAGTGTAACAAGCGGCACGCCAGCTCACTAATTTGTTCGGTTTCTCTATTTTGTTTTCTTTTTTTTGGTAGTGACGTGCAGCAGTGTCAGGCTCGTTCTTTCTTTTTGTGTCCCTGTGCAGTAGAGATGAGTTGTTAATCATAATCAGCGCTTCAGTTCGTCTTTCTTCTCTTTTTTCTTCGTTTGTTTGTTTAGTTCGTGTGAGCGGGGGCGCCTTGTGAAAATCTCTTAGGTTACGAGTACAGATTTCTTTTGCCGTGAAAGAACTGTTTTCACCTGTTTTAATAGAACATAGATGCGCGTTTGCTCCTTGCGGATTCTCTGTATTCCACACTGCAGTTCTACAGTTGTTATCGTAGACACTTCACGGTATCCTCAAGGAAAGTTATGTATGCGAGGGATATTGATTTGTTTGACTACGAAATTTAAGGCGCCGACGCTACACTGGCGATAAGGCCCGCAGCAGTGGAGAGCCCCGGATTCACAGCCCGAGCCCGGGGTCTTAACGTGCGCCTAAATCTCGAACACATTGGCGTTTTCGCTTTTTGCCTCCAAGAGAAAAGCGGTCTCCGCGATGGGGAACTGAACTCGCGTCCTTGGGCTCAGACCACGGCGGGGTGTAGTTCTGGCTACCCTAATGAAGTTCACGAGTGAACGACGATGAGGCCAAGCTTGCGTTCGCTTGATTTGAAGGCTTGTTTTAAAAGTTCGCTGTATACAAAAATTTAATTGTTCTTTTTTCGACGCGTAGTGATTTACACCAACGTTTTGCTATTTTTTTTCTGAGTATGTATAGGCACATTTTCGTTACTGGAATATTCTTTCGCGTTTGGGTTTGTGAGATAAGTATTTATTTCTGCAAAACAGCGCTGTTATTATCGTGCCTCCACAGAAAAACACTGAATCATCGCACTAGGATGCGATGTCACATATGACTTTTGTAGATGTAGCAAATGAAATGACTTTTTAAATCTACCTCCTTCCCCCCGCCCCCCCGGAACACAACGTATCACAGCATTGTATGTGTGAAAAGAGGTAGGAGGAGCTACGACTTTTTTTTTGTCCCCAGAACTGGGACCCGAGATGTGTAGCGCCCCCCCCCCCCCTCCCCCCTTCCGCCTTTCTGTTTTTTCCCGGCCGAGATATGCATGCTTCATGATTCCACACCAACCTTCCCGGAAGACTGACTTCGAATATCTCCACTGCCGCTAAAGCGCCCCAAAGCGGAACCTTAGCAGTACTGGAGATTGCTCACCCATTATGTCAATGTGTGCTAAGGTATAAAGAAGAAAATCAGCTGCTATAGCAAGGAAACGATTCCGCGGGAGTCACGTGCCAGAAGAGATGAGTCACTGGAGTTTTGTCAATGTTTATTTCCTCCATTGTTTTGTGCAAACCATGTTGCGGCAGTATTTGAGGAAATGCATTCAAAAATTGTCCAATACAATTGATTTGCCCACTTAGCAGGTATAATTATTATTTGAGCAAAGATATGCTGCTGGTAAAGGCTACTGGATTACCCTACGGAGTTTCATCAGTGTTGAAAATTAAGCGCGAACCATAAAACATGGAAAAGAAAGAAGGACACCGGTATAATTTTCAACAATGTATGTTCACCAACTAGTTCGACTCTCAATCCTACTTAGTTTTGTCAGTAGAAACTCTATTGAGTTTCAATTAAAGGAAGTCATTTGACATTCTTTTGAGGTTTGTCTATTGAAACCTTGTTGACTTTTTATTGACTGCACTCAATAGAAATGTCAATGCAAAATAAAAAAAGCATAAAAGTAACCTAGTAGTCTTAATTCCGTAGACACAGTGGGCAGCGCTGAAAAAAATAACGCTTCAAAGTGTATGTTTGAGCCTAATGAGTTTTGTCCATTGGTTCCCCAAAGAGTTTCAATTGACTGGTGTCAATTGGTTTTGTGTAGCGTTTTCTCAATAAAAATCCTTTTGAGTTTGTACTGACAAATCTCAATAGCCAATTGAGTTTGAATTAAGTTTCTGTTGATTCAATAAAAACTCAACAGGAAAATAATTGAAACTCAAAATCCATTTTTGTAAGGGCTCGATTCGCTTTGTGAAAACTAAGGAACAAGGGCAGCTGTGTTGTTCTTCGTTATAGCCTGACAAGGTAAAAAATCCTCGTCTTGAAGCAATTGTTAGCTTTTTTGTTAGCTCTACAACATAGCAATAATTACTATTATCAGAAAAACTCCAGACTGCCAACACTTGACTGTTCACCGGGTAATTTTCATGTGCAAAAGTATTCCGTGTCTGTTGGAGATGGCGTCACATTATTTCTTACAAATGTGCCCTAATAAGAATAGTATTTGAATAGGCGAAAAATGCAGATACTGCTTAGCGTGCGTACGTGGTACTTATACTAATGACGAAAGCGGTGTTGCCAATTGCCCTAGTTTTCTGAATTTTCACATTTGCAAGCCACATGCAAGTGCACCCCGAGGTCCTTTCGAATCTTTTTGTAGCCAGCAGGAAATACTTGGAGGCAGTGGTAATATCTTATCTAAGATATATGTGGTCTGCACAGGCCTCAAGTTTTTGCTTTTAAGCCAGCCAAGCATCTCGCAGCTTACGCCGCCTAAAGTGGCGACTGCCGTAGTAATCTCACCGGGTTTTAAAATTAGTTTCTGGGCGGCGAGAGTGTGACCTTCGTTATGGGCACCACACCGAGACATCCCGTTGGCATACTTTTCTTTTCAAGCACAGGCTCATCTTCTGCTTACTTTATTCAATAAACCGCAATATTCAGCCACTGATTTCGCCTCTGAAAACCATCAAATTGCAACTTTAGTTCCACACGTTTTGGTGGACACCCTGCTTTTCACTCTTGTTATTCTTTCGCAAACTCCTGCTTTTTCCCCCTCATTGTACAATGCAGTCATGATTGCGTGAATGGTTAGATAACGCCTGAATAGATTTTTCGATATTATCTAATTAGGGAGCACATCAAGCAGCACACCGAGTTTTATGTTCATTTAGGAAAGGTATACGAGCAAATAAGAATCCATTTTTTGCCTAACAAGAAAACTGCAGACGCCTATAAAAACAATGATGGAGTAAATGTCATTGCGGCAGCGAAGAAGAAGCAAATCGGCACCAATCGTGGTCTTAAACCATCGTGGTGGTCCTGAAGATTGAGTATAGCTTCGGTACTTTCAAGTGTTACTCGATCGTCTGAGCATCCTTGACTTTTTTTTGAGGCGCCCAGAGGTGTGCATGCATTGCGCTAGAAATATATTCAACAAAACTATTATTGAGGCAAACACAAGCAACTTTCCACTTGTTAAACTTTTTAAATTTTTAGTTGAATTTTTTGCTGAATTTTAGGACGCTAAAATGTGCATCCGACGAACCGGTGTTGTGTTTTGACTTTCAGATGCAGCTCGAAATGAGGCATGGATTAAGCACCATCAAAAGCGGCAGGGTGGATTCGAGGAGTAGTTGCAAAGGACGAAGGCGTCATGGCAATACGACTTGAAGTTGGATACCTCTGTAGTGGTGCCGAATATAGATTTTGCAATGCAGAAACAAAACCGAAGCTGCTGTAAATTGGCTGAAACTTCAAAGTTCATGTGTTAGCCATGGCTGTTACTCCCAGGAATGAGATTTGGCACAAAAACCACTTTCTTCGAACGAAACTTACTAGCAAACAGCTGGCGTCATTTTCAAGTAATTATCACGGCTCAGTGCTGGCAGATTCCAAAGCGGCCAACATAATTTGACATTTGACTTGCTGGTACCGTTTAATCATGAAAAGTTGAGGGTGTGCTGCATAACCACGACCGGCTAGATTTTTGCAAGCCCAGCAGCAACGGCTTTACGCTAGGCAGGATTGTTTTTTCTGTGGTGTAAAGTGGCCACAGTCCTGCTTCAACTTTGTGAAGCAAGACTGTAGTCACTTTACATTGTTGTCAGAGTGTAGCTGTAAAAAGGCTGTCGAGCTCCCTTTTCTTGCGTATACTCCTTTTTACTCTTTTTGAACTTTCTTTTCCATTAGGAACATTTTCCCTATTAACTGATCTGAAACTCTATGCAGGTTGCTGTGCGTGGCTCAGCAAGGAGACCCTGGGCACCATGTTCCAGCGCCAACAGACTTCGTCTGCAAAGCTTGCCGAGAAGGCGGTTCGAATGCTGCTTGCTCGAATCTGGGCGATACGAGATGAATATAATAAGTGGGCTACACAACAAAAACTTTCGATATTTGGGTTTGGTGTTTTCAGTCTGAGACGCTGAAGTGCTTGCGACGTAGTAGCTAGTCACACGTTCTATAGGATGTGCCCTGCAAGCCAATATGCAGGTATACAATTGTACCGATGAAGCAACCGCTTCACCGAGAGAACAACTAATCTACAGCCTCACCATCATATTTTTAAACCAACAGCCACACCAACAGACCCACACTCTTTCGGCTCCATGCGCTGACAAACAGACATTCCCAATTTCCGGATTTTCAGTCGGTCCAACAGCACGACCATCAATTGAAATTTCTCTCCGGGAACGCAGAATAACAACACTTTTCTTACACACGCGCCTACGTATAATTTGTGGGGCACTGATTATAGTCTTCGGAATTTGTTACTTCCGATTAGGTAATGTCGGGATTCTGAATGTTGCCGAACACAACGGATACCCTAGCATCCGTTGCCGCTTGCGAAAACGGCACACCTGCAGTTCCTTAGGTCCCATCTCCTGTTCTCAAGGGCCATATATGATACAAGATTTCAAATAGGTAGCACGAATCAGTGTGGAGTGTTTTCTCAGCACTAGAAACACGAGCAAATAGGCCAACAATTCGTGACTTTTGGTGAAGTCAAACTTTTACTAAGATATGGCTTCCCCTTTTTGTTATTCTTTAATCACACTGCAAGTCCTCACACATATAAGAAAATCATTCACAATGTTTCATTCATCATCATAAATATCATTGTAGTCAGATCAGTCGCTGCTCTAAAAAGTTCTAGGAACGATGCTCCACATCCGAATCAGTTTCCGCATCTTATATGCTGTGCTAACACCCAGAGAAGTAGGCGTGGGTAAAGGGAAACAATTTGGGGGACGATATGAGCGGTGGCGTGGAATTAGAGGGCAAATGAAGGCGCGTTCGTAAAAGGAGTAAGGCCGCCAGCAGAGAGAGAGAGAGAGAGAGCAGAACCTTGGCGGGAAAGAAGAGTAGAGCATTTAGGGAAATGGAAAACAAAAGGAGGGGCACTAACGTGGGGGCAAATCCAGGTCTATGGGAAATATTGGGTGCAGGAAAGATGAGGGCGAGACAGATTTGGGAAATGAAGAGGGAGAATTCGCTCAAGTTAATGTGAGGAATGGAAAGGGCGGAAGGGCAGTGCAGCAGGGAGTGTATTGAAAAGGAGGAGGGAAGGGGAAGGCTAGGGCAGCAGTATCTGAAGGGTAAGATGGAAAAGAGAGAGGAATTGTACGATTCAGTTAAAGGTGCTAAGGGGCAGAGTGGTGAAGCGGCTCTGACTAGAGAAGACAAGACGGAGTGGAAAAGCTTAAAGGAGCCATGAAGACAAAATACAATATTGTTTAATCCGAAAGGTTTCGTGTCCCCAGCGATTGCGCGGCAGGAAATGGTCCCGTATTCACTGAGAAATTAAGCAATTCAGGTTAAAATTTTGATTCTCCCGCGAAATGGTGTGTTTTGGGGACGTCTACAATGAAGTCATAACGGCGCGTATACAAACAAACTTCCAGTGCGCCATTCGGCTCGGCAGCCTTGCTTGCTGTCAAACCTTCCAAATGGCGCTAGCATAGTCAGCACTCCACCGTTGCTTTTTTTAGAGTATTTGCACCTGGCTTGTTTTTTTACGGTTAAAGTAATCGCTTCGTGAACCATAAATTATGCTTGACAAACAGGGTCACGTAAGGCAACGTCGCTTACTCCAGTGTGGAAAGGGAGAGAAAGGGAACAATTGTGGAAAGGGAGACAAAGGGAGACAATGCGAAAAGGGAGACAATGGAAGAGAGGTATCAGAATAGGACAAAAAATTGGGCAGAAGAGGGCGGAGAGCGAATGGAGCAAGAAATGGCGAAACTGATTTACTTGCAAGTACTGCCAACAAGCACTTGCTCTTATCATGTGCCAAGAGAGTACTGTATATTTGCCTGTGTAGACCTTACCGCTGCTTTTAAGATCGAATGTGTCGTGAAGATTGACCATAGTTTTCAACACAACTGTCATATGTGTAGCGGGGCATGGCGCCGTGAAGAGACGTTTGAATCTACTTTTGCCATGCCTCCTAGGCATATGCAATTATTTCCAAATAAACATTTGATTTGATTGCAATTGGGAATTAGTGAGAACGTAATAAGAGGGCAAGGAGTACTTCAGTAAGGATAGCAAAGAGAACAGGCCATATGAAAGAAGGTTTTGAGTTGGGAGAAAGTAGCGGGTAAACCAGGGTTAGGTATAAGGAAAACATCAGGGGTGCTGGTGACGAGAGGAAAAAAATATGAGGGGAACACAGAATACAATCTGAAGGGAAAATCTGGAAGAACCTCGCTAAGGCGATGGGAACAGAGATTGGGACAGGGGGAATCAGAATGGTGAAACAACAGTGGGTTCCGGTTGGGCAGGGAGATAGACGGGAGACTAACGTGAGAAGCCAACAGGAAGAGGACACTGGCTGGGGGGGGGGGGGGGGGGGAAGTCCGTGTATTAGATGAGGAGAGGGATACGGACTTCATAAAGAGACGATCGGAAGGGGGCCGACAAGGGGACAAGGTCATGATTCATATAGGGGGAAAAAACGGATGCGCTCGAAAGTTTAATAGAAGTGAGGTGACATTAGTCAGGAAGATTGAGAAATCAAAGGGGCAAAGAGGATCGTTATATGTCTGGAAATGAGGCAACGCTATTGCCTTTCGACGTTCATGCAATGAGCCATGCAGAGAGCCAGTCAGGTTTCTTTCCACAATTGCAAAGCATAAAACGCAGTGCCTTAAGTGGAAGCCTATATACATGAGGTGACATGATTAACACTAACCTCAGTTCAAGAAACAGGGATTACTTCACTGATCGTGTTTTTAAATAAACTGTCTTGGCTCAAATCGTGGTAGAAACCACTCGGGCAATGCATATTGTAGTTTTCAGAAACATGTGAATTTAGCAGGTGGAAGAAATACTACGCTGAAGCTCCGTAGTGGATGTCTATTGTTTGGTTTCGAACAAAACTGCCGTAAATAAGAGAACACGAACCATGCAAAGTAGGATTAATAAAAAAAATCCGACAGTAGGACGCGGTGCCTCTTGAAGAAGGCCATGGATGGATCCAATGGCCAGAAGCGGCGCTGCTTAAAGTGAACAGAACGAAGAAATACCGCGTGGAATGGAGAATATATTTTCGAATATCAAAGCTCCAAGTTGCGTGGAGCACATCGAAAAACTTCAAAACAAGACTAGAAAAATCGGGGCATTTTTTGATTCCTATAACTTTTTCTCTGTTCGGATGTCTGAGTAGTAGATCTGTGAAATAGTTCCGAGGACACAAGTCGAACGAAGGTCTTCAGTTGCGCGTAGGCGAGTTCTTGCTTTTTCTACCCACCGTCCCTCTCGCCCCAACATTCTTCCTTTTCCATCTCTATCATGTTGCCGCCAGTCGTGATTCCAAAGAATTTCAATTGTTTCGTCGAGGCATTTGACTTTTTTTTCAGGAAGAGTGAAGAAGAATATTGTGTGAGAACGTCAGTTTGAGAAGCATACTCTCGCAAGCAAAACACATAATTACTTTCAAGGTAGTACTGTTGGCAGTTTTGTTGAGGACACTTGTATAATCTCGCGGATTTTCGTTTCTAGACACACATTAAACGTACTACATTAATCGAAGTCAGAAAATATCTACCGAAGCATTGAAATGTCAATCCCACTTGGAAGAATGAGCTACAAAGCAGATGTAGAGGTATTTTCTGAAAATGTCTGGCGATGAGAGAACAGCTCTGAAATGTAGTGTTCCGTTTTATGCCGAGGAGACAAAAGAAGCAAAACGAAGACGGGGGGGGGGGCGATGATAAACCTTTCAAAACTTTCCATACCAAGCTACTCAGCAAGGTGTTGAGCAAGTGGCCAAAGTATGCTGTACAGCCTAAGAGGCAGACTGATCAACTAATTTCCATGGTGCACATGTAGCTGGGAGGGCACCTGAACAAGAACGGGAGTCCTGCCATGCACAGGCTACGGCTGTTTTTGAGAGGTGTTCAGACCAAGGCGGTCAGCAGGATGAGAAAAGATGCCCACCGGGCAGTTCACTAGTTGAAGGAAAGCAATGCTAGGCAGGTCGTGTCCGACAAGACAGGTGTCTTCGTTGTTATAGACAAAGAGTAATATAATGCAGAGGGCTTAGAGGCCATTCAGAATACCTTCAAACCAGCCGGGGCAGCTTCAGAAAAGCGCCGCAATGCTAGCAGATGTCGTGTAACTCAGCTTTGCGAGAACAATGTTATGGAAAAGATGGCAAGGCAGCTGAAGGGATGAAAAAGCCATGACTGAACCCATTTTTTTCCATTAAGACACACAAAAAAGGAAAGCCATTTCGAGTCATCGTTGAAGGAAGAGAAACATGGCAGAATCATCTAGCTACGTTCCTGCCGGGCATCCTCAAAACTCTCCCTATTGATGACCCTTTCCTTGTGAACAACTCTGCAGAGGTCGTAAAGTTACTTCATTTCATCTTCATTCCATGTATTCTTAATGCAGACCAAGATGCTGGCCCACGCAGGGAGGCCAGTACAGAGCAAGAATTCAAAGAACGCATGAACAGAATGCTACCTATAACATGTCACAAATATTTACAAATACTTAGCACAACCGCGACATAAGAACAACACAATAAATCGCAGTGGGGCAAAACGCCTTGCCCCCAAAACAGAGCACTAATATAACAAAACAGCAGGTAAATTTTCTTATAACGTACAAGTGGTCACAAGCCTAGGTTTAGATTATTCTAATTCATGAGGCAAGTAGTTTTCCAGTTTTTGTAAGACGTTTCTTGATTGTAAAACCTCACGAGGGAGCGAATTTCATTCGTTAATGGTAGGCACAAAAAAACTATTCATGTGAGAATTTGTTTTAGAAAATATTGGCGTAACAGAGAAGTTATGTCTGCGTCTTGTTTTTCGGGCTTGAAGAAAAGTTATGTAAGGAGGTAGTTAAAGTCAGATTTTCCCACTTAAGATGCTATGCAAAAACTGGAGACCACAAACCTTGCGCCTGCGTTCTAGCGAACTGATTTTATTTTTAAGCATTAGTAAGGTTGTGGAATCCTCTTTTATATTCTCCAAAGATGAATCTAACTGCCTTTCTTTGTACGCGTTCCATATTCATAGTGTCCTTTTTAGTATGAGGGTCCCAAACAACCGCCGCGTATTCGAGTTTCGATCGCACGAAAGTGTTATAAGCTAATAGTTTGGTTTGTGCCGGCGCCTTTCTAAGTTTTCTCTTCAAAAACCACAATTTCCGCAAAGCTGCTGAACACGAAACGGAAATATGGTCTGACCAAGATAATTTATTACTAAATGTAACACCTAAATCTTTGTATTTCTTATCTTCAGTTATGATTGTGTCATTTAGATCATAAGAGAATACAGTAGGTTCTTTTTTCTGTGTTACCCGAAGCAAGACTGTTTTTTGAATGTTTATTTCCATACCCCAAAGTTTACACCAATCGGAAATTGCTATAACTGAATTTTGAAAACATGAGTAATATTTTGGTGACGCTATTTGTTTAAAAATGACACAGTCATCTGCAAATAGTTTAATATGCACATTATCAAGGATTTTGTTAGTTATGTCATTTATATATATAGCAGAAATAAAAGCGGTCCTAGTACGCTCCCTTGCGGTACACCCGAAGTTACTAGACGGACACTAGAGGAACATTTGTTAATTTCTACAAACTGTAGTCTATGTCGGAGGTAAGCCTTAACCCATGATCTGATATTTGAAGGGAGCACAATGCACTCGAGCTTATGAATTAGGTTCCGTAGGGAACCTTATCGAACGCTTTACTAAAATAAAAAAAGAGCATATCAACTTGTCCACATGAATCCAGCACTTCTGAAATTTCATGAACAACTGACACAAGCTGAGTCGAAGTAGACAGGCCTTTTCTGAACCGGTGCTGTATTGGAGACAAGACGTTGTGATCTGACAAGTACTGACGAATGAAGCCTGTTACAATAGGTTCTAATAATTTACTGCAAATGCTTGTAATAGAAACTGGACGATAATTTGACACTGTGAGGTGATCGCCCTTATTATGAATGGGAGCCACTCTTTCCTTACGCCAGTCGGATGGTATCTCTGCTAATTGTAAGGATAATTTGAAGAACTCAGTTAGGAATTCACATATCAGTTCCGCATCCCTTCTTAAAAATGCGTTCCGAATCTGATCAGGGCCTGCTGACCTCCTAACGTCAATATTCAGGAGCATATTCAAAAAACCCTCTCGAGAAATTGTAATATCGTGTACAAAAGACCTAGTTGAATAGACCTTATGCGAAATTGCTTGGTGATCTAGCAACACTGATGTAAATGAGACCGTCGGCCATATTGGTGCGGGCGCCGATCGGGAAGCCTCGTATTGTTTACTGTGGAAGAGCAGATGACGGTAACGCGGTATGGCTCAAACTGGACGACGTTTTCCGGCTCCCGACCGCGGATTGTGGACGAAGTACTTGTCTGCGCTGCCGACTGTGTCTGAAGACTCGTACCACTCAGGGTGCCGCGCCAAAGACCCATCCGAGCGGCAGCGGAGCAGGGCATGCCGCCTAGCCACCGAGGCGCATTGCTCGCCTTCATCGGTGCGGACAAACACGTGCGACTCACAGTAAGTAAATCCTTCTTTGTTTTTTACTTGACGCGAGTTAACCGGTATGAGAATTTGTATAGCAATTTGTTCACCGTTGTTTTCCATGAAAATGCGTAGCGGTGACCCTGTTGCAGTAACCCTGGACGAGGAAAGCGACAATTGCCAGACCGTACCGCTAGTGGGTGGATTAGGTATTTTCAAATGCTGTAGATCGAATTTACGGGATGATTTTTGGCGAAGATGTTTACGGAAAGGTTGCGGCCGTTTTCCGTGCGCAAAGCAATCGCGCTTTGCGGCGGAGTCAACTACAAAAGCGCACATACGCCTTGAATTTTCTTTTTTGTGTGTTTTCATTATTTATGGCACATGTTCTGCCGCAAAAATCTGTTTGCGTGTCTTTCTTCTTTTTTGGCGGTGGGGTGGTTGTGTTTGTTTCTAAAGCGCATGTTTTTGGTGTGCACGAATAGATAATACAGTAAATCCTCGTTAGCTCGAACTCACTGAACTAGAAGATTTTTTTTTAATTCGATGTGTCATCGCTATAGCCCGAATGTTTACCAGTTTATCTCGAAAGGTTCTGGAAGTGAGTTCCAGATAATCATATTATTGCTTGCTAAAGTTATGACGTACAAGATTAGGCGGGTACTGGTATCATTGCCCAAGGTGAGATTTTTAAATGTTAAACTTCCTTCTCTTGAAAATGCATTAACAAAGCATGCAGAGATACTTGCACGCTCGAACTTGACAAACTATTTTGACATCATTGTTGTTTGAGGTGTAGGTCCTTGCCCTTGCAACAGTGTTAAGCAAGACACAAAATCTGGTCATTTTGAGTCTGTTCCTTGGGGCCACTTCTTTCTGCTCTGTCCCTTTACGTAGTAACTGTAGCGGACAAATCCAGTTCTACCCTGAGTGATATGTACTGTTACTCTCTCTGTCCTTGCAGGTTTGGCCTCATCCATGTGCTCAACACCTGCTTTCGCTCCCAGAATAAAAGTGGCAGGCCCTATGTTGTGTGCCTCACCTTTGAGACGGACAGTGGAGCGATTGTGAGGCAGCGTGCGATTGCCCGGCGGGTTGCAGTGGAGCATGGAGTCACATCCTGGCTGCTGTCCACCTACTCGCCCTCTTGCAAGCCGAAGCTTTTAAGAGGCGCCACCGGAGCTTGCGTGCACTGAGCTGCCACAACAGTGGGGACGTCCGAGACAGCAAGGCATCAAGCCAGCGAGTGTCCAAGACATTGACTGGAGAAGCCCGCGAGAAAATGGCCCCTCCCTTCCCTTGCCAATGCGTCTGTTTGATGGACGTCGAGTACAGGAGCAATGCGAGCAGCAACAAAGTGCCCTGCAGGCGCTTTGGAAAAAACTTGGTAGCCTTGGGAATGGGTTTTTTGCCCCAGTTGTACTGGCCTCACTCCCACAGGGACAGAAATAAGGACTGGCATGGCACCTGAAAGGTCACCTGTGAGCTACCAGCAAGCATTCATTTCACACTTCGCCGGGGTCATCTCGCCAGCACGCAGAGGCTGGGCAACGTCGTGTTTACTAGACCGTGGCATGCAGGGGTGCACAAATGCTTCCCTTTGTTCCATTTATATCCACAGTTTGCTATACTGTACGCGCTATAAATTAGCGAAGTAGTTTAATTTACTGGTATTTTCACTGTGGATACAAAAAATGCAAAAGCACTCAAGCTGATGCGCGGCGGCCTGATGCAACTCAGGCCTTTTTTTTTTAATAAAACTTGAAAATTGTCTCAGCTACCTACATCAATGGCCACTATCATTACGTCGGAGGCATGCATGCAGCATGTGACAAACTAGAGGAGTGAGTGTGTATTTTAGCCGCAAAATATTCGACAGTAAATACATCGTGGCTGAAATGACAATGGGCACCAAGTTAACGGTGACTTTTCAGCCGGGCAAATCGGGAACCAAGTGCAAAAGCTCGAATTTTCCACCGTTAGAACATCATAAAACAGTGTACGCCACTTCTGCAACGATACGCGGATAAATGCAACGTAAAAGAAACCAAGAACACACTCCCATACCGTGCGCGCCCTCCAAAGAGGAAATTTTCAACCGCGCCGTGACGGCGTAGTGCGGCAAGAAAAGTTTGTTTACGGCCCTAGGTAAAATAAAGGCTCGTGTAGGGGCTAAGCGGCACCATTTAACAATGAAATGAAGCGGGCGCAGAGCCACGGGGGCGAGTAAAGAAACAGCCTAATTTTGGCAACGTGTGGTACTGTTTTCCCGGTCGATAGCCGCTGTCAGTCGCATGAATAGGTGGCCCACGCTCAGGCTTCATTTAGAATACAAAGGCTGGACCACAGAACTCCAACGCAGCTTTATTTTTCATCCAGACAGCGACTATGGAATCCCGCGTTTAGCGAACCAACGACAAATATTCGCTCCCAGCGCACCGCGCCCAGAGTGTCACAAAAGTTGCTCGCGCCGGCATAGTTCGCGTCATAAAGTTCGTTCAAATGCGTGGAACTTCACGCACCTTTTCTCCATTTGGACCGGTATTTCCGCATTGCATGCACTGCGGCACGAAGAAATGCTCCGGCATTGTAGTCCATCACCAAGAGCGGTCAACGCCCGCCTTCTATGTTTTGCTAATTGGTTTCGGTTTCAAACGACCGTACCAAAATGGCGGACCTAGTTACCGGGGTCGACGTGAGACGGCGGGGCGCATTTTGCATAGGGTCTATTACATCGTTCAAATTCGTCCATGTTAGAGAACACACGGCAAAAGTAATCATTAAACTGCTCAGCCATACTAGTGGCGCCTTCTACAATTTCACCATTAACTTTTATCTTACGTATCACTTTTTTTATTTACCTAAATACCGCCAGAACTTCTCCGGGGCGTTCGTAATGAAAACAGCAAGGGTATGACTGAAATATTTTTCTCGTGCGGCTTTCAGTTTTTTTATAATTTAATTTTTAATTCTTTGAGACACGAACTCCCTCCTTTGTGTTTCTTTATCATTCTTTTGAGTTTTCGCTTATTTTGGATGATATGTCAATTTATCCATGGGTTGGATCGAGGTTTCTTTACCCCCTTCAATGGAATAAACCTTTCGATACAATAAGTAACAGTGTCTCTGAACTTTTGCCATGATAGCTCGACATCATCATGGAAAAAATTAAGGTGTAGGTCCAAGTGATCAATATTTGATTCATCATCTGCGTTAGCATAATCCCTAACCTGAGATTTTTGTCGAGGTGCACACACCTCGATTTTGTCGAGCTGACATGTACACACCAGACAAGCCTGGTGTGTGCATGTTAGTGGACGTCAAAGATTTGTTCTATGAAATTTCACGGGAAGCCATCCTCGAAGAAGTAGAAGGCTCCATTGACAGGCTCGGAACCTTGAAGTTACAAAACCAAAGCGGTATGAGCGTCGGCGATTTTTTGCAACTATTGAAGCTCTACCTGGGTCACTTTTCATAGAATACGAAGAGAAAATATATTGCAAGAGAGAAGGCACATGTATTGGTTCTCCAATTCCCCCGGTGCTGAGTGACATCTACATGGCCGGAGGGGATCGCAGACTGGGGCCGGAGCTCAGCACACTTAGTTTGTCTCGGTGCTCCAGGTACGTGGATGACTACCTAGTATGCTTCCCGCGTACAGAGCATTCACGAAAAAGGGAAGAAGTAGTTCTGAAAATGTTCGCGGTGGCACACAAAGACCTACTCACAAAGGTAAACCTCCGAAATAGCAAAGGAAAGTCGCCTTCAGTACCTAGACCTCGAACTCTGATTTGAAGTACATACATGCTCGGCTTATAAAACGAGAATTGTGAAAGGTGTCCTACCATTTGACTCATGTCATTCCGAGCTTACAAAAGGAAGTCTTGCCATTCAAGCATGATGCAAGCCGTGAAAAAAAAGCATGCCCACACTGCGCCTCGGAAAGTTTGTTTATAGCAACTGAACGCCTAAGGCGCAGCGGATACACCAAGCAGGTGCTGGTCTCGGTGGCCGAGTAATGCCTCAAAAAACTTTAAAAAAGCCAGAAGATAAAGCAGAACCAGACAAAAAGAACCTCGTAGTGCTGCCGTACGTACACAACGTATCGCATCGATTGAGAAAAAGTGGCAAGCAAGCACAATGTTTAAGTAGTGTTCTAAGCGGCTTCAAATCGAAAGGCATTGTGCAAGAAAGTGAATTCGCAAAACCAACACGCACAAGGGCAGGGATCTTGTGGCGTTAAGCACGTCAACAAATTTGTCGACTGTGCAGTTGGAGTTGCCTGCAAAATTCTATTTTCCTGCGGGGCATCCTACATTGGACAAACGGACCGAAGTTTAAATGAAAGATTTCGGGAGCACTACAATGCTTGTATTCAATTACAATCGCCAGGCCACCTTGCAGCCCCCTGCGAAAAATGTGGATGTAAACCCAAGCTGAAGCAAGCTAATGTGCTGTCACGCTCAAAGGACCGAAGGGTTCGGGAAGTGATTGAGGCCTTCAGTATTCTCTCTGTGGAACCTCACAAATGTGTCATCGTGCCCACAATAGCGCTCACAGAAAAAAAGATAAGAATTTTGAAAGAAAATTCCAATTGCACATGAGCGCACGCGCACGAAAATATTATGTTTACCCTGTTAACGTACACTCACCATGGCATGCTGATAAATTACGATAAAGCTTTCAATAAACCAGTTGCTAGTTTGTGCACCATCGTATGATTTTGTCTTTTCACTGTCCCTGTCCCTTGTCCCAATATGTAGCGCATGTTATTATCGAATTCAAGTCTATACCAACTAGCCCCTAAACATGCCTTTATTAAAAGGGAACCTCACTCCAACTCATGGAATCTCACTTATAGTACGTCAATGTGCTAAAGCATGTGGCTTCCAGTGTTCACGTAAAAAATCTCAGCTCCTTGTCGTCCGCGCTCAAGCCAAATGACAGTTTAAGGATCACATTCCAATACTCCTTGACGGCCAGCCATCAATCGGAGCCCCGGACTAAAGATCCTGGGCCTTTCATCTTCAGGCCAACACCAAGAGTGACGTATCCTTGCAGTGCCTCACACACAGCATCAATAAAATTATACATATGATCTGGCGAGTTGCCACAAAGAAGCGAGGCCTCAAGGAATTCGATACCTTTTGATTAGTTCAAGCTTTTGTCCTCTCGAGAATCACTTGTAAACTACATTGTAAACTACAAAAATGAGGGAAGCTAACAGTTATGCCAACAAAGATGACGCAAAAGTAGTTGTACCATTGGCACCAGAAGATTCAGGATACCTTCTTGAACAAGATGACACCAAAAGTTTCCGGTTTCGACAAAACGTTGGCATTGTAAAGTCAATTTTTGACCCTGCACGTTGGAAGGCCACTCGGTCAACCTCAGGAACGCCGACCCGACCATGGCAGCGCGGACTACGCCAACCCGAGCGAGGACTGCCATGGCACCAAAAAGGTACTACCGACTGGACGAATTGGATGGCACCATCCCCTCGCCAAGGACCAACAAGTGAGGGACACCAAATGGATTTTACGGGCAGGGGGTACACTTGCACTAGCCTCACATAGCCCCCTTAGTTTGACAGAGAAGCTAAGCATGACTGCCCAGCTTTCCCAGAATGAATCGGCTAACACCACCATGCAAGTACAAGACATGAAGAACCTAATTGTTATAATCACTCATTCCGTTATCGCGAAAGAGAAACTACTGCGGATAAAATAGGAGTTTTCTGGCCAGCTGTACCCAGTGAGCGTATACCACGCAGCATACCGCGACACATGTCGAGGAGTGATTTACAAAATTCCAGCCAACACCCCCTCGGACACACTACTTCGCAATATATCAGCCCCAGGATATCCAATCTTGGCCGCACGTATGATGGGACAAACCACTTCAGTCTTGATTACATTTCAGGGCACTTACGTCCCTACCACCGTCCGATATGAGTACGCACAAATAAGATGCTACACTCATCGCCCAAAGGTACAACAGTGCTACAAATGTCTAGCGTTGGGCAACCGACAGGATGTTTGTGCCCAGCCGACACAGAGATGCCCTGAATGCGGCTTCCAGAACAAATAGGAAGCACACTATTGCATTACGAAGAGTAATAACTGCTCTGGCCCCCACTCAGCACTGGATGGGTTATGCCCGGCTCGTATCGAGTCAAGAAAAATTACTCGAAAACAAGAGTATGCAAAACAATTAGCCACCCGAAAATTCCAGCAAGCGCAGGCCGAACGCAAGAGCAATCCCAAAAGTAGACAAAACTACACCTGACCGCTCGAAGCACCAATACGGACTTAGCTGCGCACAAGTAAGTCGACTGGCCCCATTCACATAACTACACAACCCCTTCGAACCTCTAACAAAAACCCAGGAACAAACACCAACGCCCGATATAGCAGAACATTTTCCACAACTTCCTAACCTGCTATGAAGCCCCGCACGCCCTCACTACCACCAAGTGAGCCCAAGCCGACGCAAGTACCTCGTCCGATGCAGCCACAAACAGAAAATCTACCAACATCTCAAGCGCCGCTGATATATAAAAGCGCTCCGTACAGCCAGCACATCACTCCGATGGACACTCTGAACATAGAGCACCTATCGCAGAAGCGAACCAGGGAAGAGGCTACGCAAGACAAGACTTCACCATTCCTAGATTTCATTCAGAAAGCCATTGTTTCCATCCAGTCCGCTCTAGACACACTCGTTTTATCCATTCAAGAGATAAAGAGGGAAAATCGCATCCTTCATCAGAAGCAAACTCAACTCGAATCCATCCTGTCGTCCATCAAAAAACAAGAATAAATAAACGCGCAATTCTGATGACGTATCAACAACCTCGAATCAAAGATGGATTCCATTCTACGCATTCTTCAGCAACAACATGGCGGCAGAACCACTTAAAGTGCTACAATGTAATTGCCCAGGCCTACCGAAGAAAAAAGGAGAGCTCACGCATGGCTTCACACACAAGATAGAACACCGGACATCGTCGCCCTTCAAGAACCAGACAAAACACCGAACATCACAGGATACGTAACGCATCAATACGACCCCAATCTTGCAATACTGACGAGCAAGCAGCTTTTAGCTCACATCACTCATCATGACGAGCATGTTCTCACATTACAAATCGGCCCTCCGAAGCAGATGCTAATAATTATGAATATCTACAGCCCCCTAAACACCAACTGCAAGACATCTCCCACCTCCTCCCTTTAGGAAGCCCCCATACACAACTATTGCTCGGCAACTTCAACGCACCCCACACCTCCTGGGGATACATCAGGGATACAAAAAAGGGGCACTATTGGTGAAACACATCACTGCCAATCAGTACGTGCTGCACAACGACCTCCATGAGCCCACACGTCACGGGAACAAGGTAGAGCGCGATACGTCCCCGACCTGACGTTCTCCACTGCAGGACTACACATCCGATGGTACAACACACAAGAACATCTCGGTAGTGATGATAACATGATCCTAATCGGCATCGACTTCGCACCACCTCGAATCAAGTGGAGACGACAACAACTCACCGACTGGGACAAAGTCAGAGCCACCCGCTCGCAAGTCTCAGCAAAAGACACCACACAGTGGAAAGATCAGCTCAAACGGGCGTGGAAAAATTTACGCAATATTCAGTACAATACGAAGGAGAACCCGCTGCAGACAAACATCGAATTCACTGCTGGCAAGATCGATGTAGCTTAACGAAACGCTTGAAAATGAACAAAACGAATCGCTCGCTCCGTATTCGTATCACCAAACTGAACAATTGCATTCCGCAATACACTTCAAAATTATTAGCGCAGCAATGGTCTGATCTATACGACCGCCTTCAAGGTACGCTTAGTATGAAGAAGACATGGCAGATACTTAGACACCTGCTCAATCCAGCAATTTCCTAGAGAGTGCGCACTCAGAAAATCGCCCAACTGGTCAATGAACACGGAGAGCCGCAAAAACTCTTTACAGAATTTCGGCAAAAACGTATTCCACCGATGGCCTCCCACAAGTATGTAGACTATCAAGGCCCTGAAAATGAATACAAGGACGCAGCCTTCATCATGAATGAACTCAAAGCGGCCATCAACACCTGCAAAGGCTTCAAAACTCCGGGGCCTGATCAGACCACCACTCCGGCCCTCCGCAAACTTAGCGATGCCGATCAGTAATTTATCCTGAAAAAAATTAATGACATTTGGACCGGCAAAATTCCACTCCCCGAGAAGTGGAAAACGGGCCAGATTATCTTCATACCAAAGCCCGGGAAACCCATTACCACCACAAACCTCAGGCCCATCACTCTGACCTCCGATGCGGGAAAACTATTAGAGAGGATAGCTCTTAGACGACTTTAGGACCACCTTGAAGACACTCACCACTTCCCATATAATCTATTTGGCTTTATGCCCAAACTGTCGACCCAGGACGCCCTGCTGGCCCTATATGAAGATGTCACAAAGGATCCCAGCTTGGCGCAACTCAAAGCCATCGTGGCAGTGGACCTACAGAAATCCTTCGATAACATAGCCCACGATGCAATTCTACGAAAATTTGAGGATACGAAATGCGGGCCAAAGATGTATAATTACATCCAGGACTTCCTCAGGGAACGCAAACTGACCGTACGGGTAGGAGACCGCCAAACGCCTACTATCCAACACCCGCAACGAGGAATTCCCCAAGGAGCAGTGATCTCCCCGACACTGGTCACGTTGGCCACGCTGAGAATACGCAGGGCCTTTAAGAATATACCCGACCTCCAACACCGGTTATACGCGGACGATGTCGCGATTTGGACCTCGAAAGGCTCCCCAGGACAAATTCAAGAAACTCTACAAACAGCCCTTCTCGCCATCAGCTCAGCCGCCAAAGAAATCGGTCTCTAATGCAGCCCTGAAAAGTCCCAACTCCTCCCAGTTCACCACCCACGATGTAATCCCCCGAGTATTCAACTGCACCTAGACAACCAACCAATCCAAACCAGCAAGGAGATAAATATACTTGGACTCCACATAAAAAGCAATGGCAAAGTGGACTCAGCGGTAGCGCATATATTAAGACATGGAGCGCAATTACTAAATGTCTGCAGAAGAATTGCAAATCGAAACCACGGCCAGAAGGAAGCTGATCTACTAAAACTGCAGGACGGTATTATTATCTCGCGAATTAGATACGCGCTACCGTACTGCACCCTCACAAATCACCATCACGAGAGGATTAACGTCCTCCTTCGAAAGACTACTAAATTTGCTTTAGGTGTTCCTATCTGCACGGCGAACACCCACATAGAGAACACGGGGCTCTATGTTCCGTGCATGGAAATCATCGCTGCCTATCGCCACTAATACGGCTTCGGAACACCCAACCAGGCAGGGAATTATTAGGTTCTTTGGGATTTTCCGCTCGTCCGGTTACAACGGCAAACCTAGCCATGCCCCGCGAAGACCATGCCCGCATCGCTGTAGCACCCATACCTAGGCTCATGGCGGCTCGCAAAAACGAAGAAAGACGCCAAATCCGAGCCAAACATTTTTTAAAAAGATCACTAAAGCATTTAATGAAAAACATGTTTCCACGTACGCGGCCTGCCACCCTAATAAAAACATCTGGGCTTGGGCAGTAAGTACGTGCGATGCTCGCTTCTCCTCCTCCGACATATGCTCTGGCCTTAATAGCAAAGAAGCAGAAACCTACCCTACTGGAACAGCCATTATCCACCATGCTTACCTACACAGTCCCTTTAACATCTATACTGACTCACAAGAAGCATGCACCCGCCTACTACACCATAACATCCCACTTAGCACACACAGACTCTTTCAAACCATCAAAGCAGACGTAAGGATTTACTGGGTGCCTGGTCACGCCAGGCTGGAGGGCAATGAAGGAGTCAACCAGCTCGCCCGTGACACCGCTCTCCGGGCTCCCTGCAACCGCAGCCAGCCCCAGGAAACTACACCCCCGAAACCCATTACTCTCCAAGACCTCCGCGATCACCCTAATCCGTACGTTCGTCCACATCCACAACTGTCGAAACACGAACAAGTACTTTTGGTACCCTCGAAGCACGAACAAGTAATGGGTACCCTCTTCACCGCAGCCAGAGCGGCCCTCTACAACGGAACGCTAACCCCCAGCTGCCCAAAGTGCTGCAAGACCCTCAACGAGGACCCCATCTTCGAAGGATGCAGCCCGTTCCCCGGAGGGAGAGCACCACTCCAATCAACAGCCCTAAACTACCAACGCCTCCTTACAGATTTCGTAAAGAAATTTGGAAGAGGTGCCCTGAACTGAGGGTACCTAAACCGGCTGGTAGTTTCACAATAAAGCTTCATTCATTCATTCATTCATTCAAGGAGGGGCGGGTACGGGCTTTACAAGAGCTTTATTGTAGCTGTAATGTTTGAACAGAGAGTTTGTGGTGCATAGAGTTGCGAACAGTCTGTATCAGCTCGTGGGTGGCGTCGGGCAGGGTGTCGAACCGGAATTTTTTCGGGTTCGGTTCGGGTTCAGTTCCAGAGCCCCATTCCGTTCCGGTTCGAACCGGTTCGAACCCGTTCGAACCGGTTTAAACGGGTTCAAACGGGTTCGAAGAAAAAAAAAGCAGGCGTGTTTTTTTCTGTTAATTTTTTGTGCTTGTTTTTTGTTTCCTTATCAAATCGGCATAACAACAATTCATAATGAAGGTTTCTTTGTCCAAATATTTTGTCTTCGCCAAACTAAAGCGACCCTGCAACACGTTTTTCATCTTTTGTCTAAATCTTGAGTGCTTGCAGAAAGTAGTCAACCAACGCATTATACTATGGGGTCGCAATGTGCCTCAGCCAAAAATTACTGTTCTCTCCTTGTCAGATAACATAGAAACTTGCTCAAAATATTTTTCTCTCCTTCCCGGTCTCCGCGTTCTTCGACCGCTGAATGACGTCATTACAGCGGTGTAGCGGCTGTTTGCCGGCTTTCCTTAAGTTGCAGAATAGAACGCATTTGATAGCCATCTAAAAAAAGCCACAAAAGCGAAGCAGAAACCTAAGTGTATCCGCAGCGACGAGCAAATCACGCACTGTGGCTCTGTGCTGGCAATAGCTATAGTTTTCGCAGTGCTTCCAGATGCGACGAAGATTCAAAGCGTTTTCGAAAGTGTTTATTTATTTATTTGCTACTTTTATTTATTTATTTATTTATTTACCTAGTTTTATTTATTTATTTATTTTTTTACTGTTGGGTTTTTACTGTTGGGTTTTTTTACTGTCGTCGCAACGCCGACGACAAGGTGCGCTATAGTGGAGGGCTCCGGATTAATTTTGACCACCTGGGGATCTTTACGTGCGACGAAATTTCGGACACACGGACGTTTTCGCTTTTCGCTTCCATCAGAAAAGCGGCCGCCGCGACCGGGAATATAAACCGCGTCTGTGTGCTCATCAGCGCTACGCCTTAGCCATTGAGCCACCGCGGCGAGTTTATCTAAGGTGGTGAAGAGCTCCTTTAACTGTACCCGCAAAATGTTTTCTATGGTAGTGTGACGAGTATGTGGCTCCGACTGCCAAGCGTGGCAGGTGGCATTTAGAAAAATTTCCTACTGCTCATCTTTTATGTGCTAACAGAGCTGTTAGAAAGAAAGAATGGCTGTAAAGACTCATTTGACGGCGGGTATAGGACGACATTGGATAGGGAACCACTGGAGATAGGAACTTGCTAATGGCCCCTCAGCGACTGGTGACAGCGATTGGGCTCTAGGAAAGATGATAGCCAAGTGAAGTCACAAGCAGCAGTAATGATCACTTGTAGAGAGAGAGAAAATGAAGTTTCATTCAATCGAGGCAATGTTTAAGAGAGGCGTCCTCATTCGAGGGGGCCGAATCGACAGCCGTTTCCATCAAGAACAACTGATCTTCCAGGCCGCAGCTGGCCATGGCTGTCTCCCAGTTCTGTATTGAAACGTGAAGGTTGGATGGATCTACGGCACACTAGTCGCAGCCGCCTACTATGTGTATGAGGTTCCCAGGCTCTCCACAGAAGCAACGCAATGGAGAGAGTTGTGTCCCGTCAAAGAGGTGAAGTCTGGCGTTGTGTGGGAAGGTGTATGCCCACAGGGCGCGGAGTAATGTTTCCTGGTTAATCGGTAGCGATTTGTGCGGGGAGGAGTACGTTCTATGGAAGAGGCCAGAGTGCTGAGTAACTTCTTGGTCTGTGACTGCAGGATGCATGCACTCGGGCCGGGCTTCATCAGCGCCGGCTAAGCGAGTCAAATCTAGAACCACGAGGTTGATGATCTTGTTTGCCGTGGATGCCAGTATGAGCTGGCGCCCATACAATCATGACTGGTCTCGTTGGTGGTCTCTGATTGATCATCGGAAGTGTTGTAACATGCAATCGACCGTTGGCAAAGTTGGGCCACGCCTGCTAAGGGTCTGTTATGAGAGTTTTGACGCCGCTTTGGCTAAGCGCACGTGCTGTCGCCGCTGCCTCAGCTTAGAGGGGGTTGTGTTCGGCGGTTGAGATGCTACACCTGTGGGAGGCTGCAGAACGGTAACACAAAGAGAAGGTACTGAAGAATGCCATCGGGTGGCTCTTGCATCAAACCAGTTGATCGTCCCTCCCTTTTTTTCTTGCAGTTTAGTTTCTTTCCAACTGTCTCCCCTCATATATACACACGTTTTGAAAACTCTTTGATGAATATACAATATGCATTACGCAATTAGTTATTAACTTTAATCCCAGATGTCAATTTTAATATAGCAACAACATAATAGCGCAATACGGGCATAAAGAAACACCTTTTATAGCATTCAGGCGGTCTTCACATAACTTTGCGGCTGCTTTGTGCGTGACAAAATTTCCTGATTGGTCGGGAAGGAGAACGTTGCAAAATTTCAAATGCAAACGACCCCAAAGATATCATGTTTGGTCCGACCGTCGAATCCGCCTTAACTGACACGCTAATTCTTTTAATCAAAATTAATCAACACACCAGTCCCAACAATTCACATTAGCTCATTCACTCATCTAACTAATTTCAACTTCAACTTTATTGAGCATTTCATACATAGAAATGCGAGGACAAACGCAAAAAGCTGCAAAACTGCAGCTTGACGAGGTGTTTGCACCTTACGGTTGGCGTGGCAGAGCAGAAACAGGAGTTTAAAGCATACGCACAGGAAATAATCCTAAGAAAAGGAAATCTCGCCTTAACATGTTGATATTACATACAAACATAAAAGAAAGCATTAAAACGCACTATAGCTCACAGTTTGTAAAATATACTTATTAAATGATATACATACACGCATATTGGAACTCATAGGTACATACATACATATAAAGGTCAAAAAACAAAACAGGGTACACAGGTATATAAAAAGAGAAATATTGGATATGTACGGAACCTGTGTAGACACAAAAAAGCAAAAGACAAAAATCGAAGAAAAAGTCATGTTATATACAGGTATGCATGCACTCATTAAAATCTGCACTACAGAAGTATCCACATAAATAAATACACACAATATTGGCAAAAATTAGTGTACGGTACTTTTTAGATGCTAAAGTTTTCAGGGAATGAAGACAATGCCAATAAAACGCTTGAGAAATATTACAAGTAATTTTGGCTAAACTATGGTTGCCATGAGAGACAACGCTTAATAGATTGTCAGTTAAAAATGTTCTATGTTCAGCAGTAAACTTTTCCTTAAGTCTCACTTAGAAATTGTATTTATAGCTATGCCACTCTCGGCTAGGTTATTTAAAAGGCGGGCAGTTCGGGATTGCAACCTATCATTGCCATAATTCGTTCTTGAAAACGGCACGAACCATGTACTCCTTCCCCTAATGTCGTACGGTACGTCCAACGGTTTTCTTAAACTACATCGACTTAGGTTGCAAGCTATTTTTATACTTTGTTAGAAGATTAAAGTTGTAGATACATTGGGCATGAAGCAAATTATACTGCAGAAATAGTTCGTTGGTGTGAGAGTCATATGGTACAGTTGCGATATGTCGAATGGGCTTTTTCTGAAATAAATGCAGCTTATTAATATTTTTTGCGGAACTGGTTAACCATACGAGGCTGCAGTAATTGATGTGAGCTGTGATTATGGCATCATAAAGAATAAGTTTCATATTTGATGTAACCACAGGCCGTAACCTGCAAAGCACCCCGCACGCTCGAGATAAATTAGTGCAGACGTGATCGACATGGGCAAACCATTTTGTATGTTCAAATAAAACAATGCCTATTTTTTTTTATTTCACGAACTATACAAATCTTTTCAGATACGATGTAAAAACTGAGGATTCTGTCAACAGATCTTTGAGCTGGTGAAAATAACGCCGCTTTAGTTTTCTTAGTATTTATTTTTAACGAGTTTGCTTTATCCATTTGTGAACCTTTGGAGGGTTATGTTTGCTAAATGCAAAAGCTGAGTAGTATCACACGATTCAAAGAAAATGCTGGTATCATCTGCGTAAATAATAAAATGTGCAATGTCAGTAATTTCTACGATATCATTCATATAAATATGAATCAAGATTTGCCCTAGAAGACTGCCTTGCGGAACTCCAGCCCTTACTTCTTGTGAAGAAGAGTTGTGTTCCTTTATTGCTACGACCTGTTGCCGGTTACCTAAATAGGATTGCAAAAGAGTAAAGCCCCCGGAATCCATAATGTTGTCATTTTTAAAGCAATGTTAAATTACTAATTTTAGCAAATCCTTTAAAAAAGTCTATAAATATAACTAAAGTTACCTTTTTTTTCTTCAAATCCCTGGATTATTAATTCTTTTTGCGTTAATAAAGCTAATTCGTTGACATATGCTTCCGAAAACCGAGCTGTTTTGATGATATAATAGAGTGTTTGTCACAGAAGGACACAAGGCGTTTCGCGATTACTTTTTCTAGCCTTTTAAAATAACTGGAAGTACAGAAACCGGTCTATAATTGGAAAAATTGATTTTGTCCCCGGATTTAAACAGTAGCGTGACCTTAGCTTGCTGCATCTTTTTTGGAAAAAACACCAGTAGTAAGGCATAAGTTATATATATAGCTAAGCGGCGATACAAGAAGGTCCAGTACAAACTTAATAGGCCGAATCTGAAGCCTATCGATGTCTATGGCCTTGCTATTTTTATTGACAAGAAAATCGACCATATTTCCTGAGGCGTTACCGGAGAAAAAAAGGCTCTGTGGGGGTTAGAATCCTTTAGGAACCTCATAGCGCTTTCATTGTGGTAGCATTGCATAACATTCGTTAAATAGTGAATAAACTTGGTTGCCAGTTCTTGACTCTTGAGTGGTTTATTATCTACTGTCAATTCAAAGTCGTCGTTACGGGGGGTAAGTGGGTGCAAAAGTTTATTCAATTCCCGCCAGAAAACACATGTTCGAAGTACATTTTTTTCGTATAGCGTAAGAACTCTGTCACAAAGTTTCGGTACTTTTTAAAGGCTAAAAAATCGTCCCTGTTCTTTGTTTTTACAAACTTATGGTACAATAAATCTTTTTTACGGATCATCTTCAGACATTCGTCTGTAATCCATGGTTTCCTTATATTCTTATTTTTTTGACGACATTAAGAGAAAAATACTTTTTATATGCATCTTTATATGATTCAAGAAAAGTATCGTAGGCATCATCTGCAGTGGTGCACTGAGATAAAGGGTTCCACCAAATAGAGGGAATTTTGTGACGAAAAGTAGTCAAAGTATTCTGATTAATATCGTGAAAAGCAAAAGATTCGGGGAATTGCTTACATATTAGTATTTCTGTGTGCATTGAGAACATATATATAGGTAAATGGTCACCTATATGTACACCAATCACACCGGACATGGTACTGCTACTTGTATCACTGGTTGTAAATACATCAATAAGACTTTGGGAAAGACGGCCCATACGAGTCGGTTCTTTGATCACGTTCATGCAGCCGAAATAACCGAAAAGGAGCTCTAGATCACGCGCATGTGCGCTTGCCTGTAATATGTTAATGTTAAAGTCCCCACCAATAGTTATTTGTAAACCATAAGACGAAACAAAATTGAGAAGGTCTTCTAAAAATGCGAAACAATTTTCGAGTTTTCCATCAGGGGGGCGGTACACAACAACAAAAATTGCATTTTTACATTGCACCGTTAAAGCTTCATAATCTGTCGTAACTGTCGAAAATTCGTTCATGGTACTACAAGAAAGCTGTGTAGACACGAGCTGTAACACACCGCCACATCGCGGTAGGACCTATTTAGAAACAATGTGTTGAAGCCCGAAAGGCGCAGCACTACTGTGTCACTCGTATACGAGGTTTCCGTTATCATGACAACGTCGAACTTGAAACTTTAAAAGCTGCGTTTTCTTTTCTTGTAGTTTCACATTCTTCTTTCATTTCCTCGTAGCTTTTGTTGAAGAATTCGCAGCTTTTTTTCATTTCCACATTTTCTTTCTTAGTGGTTTCGTATTCTTTTTTATATTTCCTCGTAGCTTTTCTGCATTTCCCTTACTTCTTCTCGAAATTCACGCTTAAGATCAGCGATCTCGCGTCTTAGGTCAGCAATGTCAGTTTTAATGACCAAAGGAATGCGGGATTATACACAAGGGCACACAATAGCAATGACACTGGGTGGTTGGCACCAGAGGCAACAGAAAAAGTCACTGAGTAAGCGAACAAAGATTACTGCAGAATATTCAAACCTGTGAAATAGGAAGGCGACTATCAGGCGACCGTTCTGTTCGCTGCCTCCGCTGCCAAGGGATGCTGAGGTGGACGGAGCGTTCTTTTAAAGGATCCACTTCGTGACGAAAGCCACACGTGGTCCAGGAAACAGGGGGTGTGGCGAGGCGATGTGGCGAGGGGGTGTGGCGAGTCTACCCGCTAACCCGCACTAATCGACTTCAATCCATTCACCTCTTAAGTTTAAGGTTAAGCAGATTCGAGATAACATAAAAATGCTATCAAATATACTTTAAAAGTGGAAATTAGGATTCCCCATTTTTTTAAATCTCATGTTCTCTTAGAGCAGTAACCGAAGACACAACGGCACTGTATTCAAGAAAAAGTTACGTTAATTTTGAGAACTGCGAGTGTTTGTGTCTCAGTGCTGTTTGTATATAACTTTCCATTCAAACTATAAGTGGAAGATATGGATGTATTGTTGATGGTGTCCCTGAAGGCCTTCACAAGCAGACAGGGATACATGCGAATTAACAAGACATTAAAAACTTTAAGCGATTTTAAACACCATGTAGAGAAACCATGAAGAATATTCCATGATATGTTGCCTTGTAATAGGCGTTATAACTTAAGTTATTATAAACGTAAAAGATAATTGGGAGAGATGGGCAGTGCCTAACGCAAAGTGATAGTATATACGGACAACAGTACATTAAATTGAGGGAAATAATTAGAAGAGAACATGATGGTCCTTGGGAACTGCAGACTACGCAAAATATTTCATGGTTCTGTCCGGGAAGTGGCAAAATATCTTCAGACGCAAGGTAGGGTACCGAACTCGAAAACTAGAAATCACATTTTTGAAGCCCCGGAACCGGTTCGGAACGGTTCCTTTGATTCGTTCCGGTTCGGGTTCAGTTCGAAAATGGCGGAAAAAATACGGTTCCGGTTCAGTTCCGGTTCCGGGCAAAAATTCGGGTTCGGTTCCGGTTTTCGGTTCGGTTCCGGTTCCGGTTCGACACCCTGGCGTCGGGTCTGCAGAGTTACATCTGGGATGACTAGTATTTCACGTCGGTGAGTCGCCGTAGGCCTCTGTACGGTCCGAAGTAGTGGTGGAGCAACTTCTCGAACACGCCTGGGCAGCGGATCGGAGTCAGCACCCGAGCATGATCTTTTGCGTTGTACTTCACCTCCCTTCGACGTAAGTTTTGACGTGCTGTACCGATCGTCTGCTGTCTCTCTGTATCCGCACGTGTTGACGCGGCGCACGAGCTCCGTTAGCGCACAGCCTGAAAGCGCGCCGACATGCTTTCCCACTTAGCAAACAAGCTGAGAGGAGAGGGCAGCGTACGGTGAAAATAGGACTCGCGCAGCCCCTCGCGCAGCCGTTAGCGGGGGCTGCGGCGGCGGCTAACTTATTGCAACCGGTGCTATCAGAGCCCCTTCCCCCCCCGCCTTTCCTTCCATCCCTCCGGCGACAGCATCCGGCCCTACGGAGCGCGTCACGGTATTGGTGTTTTGTTTTTGTACTTTTTCAATAGCGTGTTCAGAAGACCGTTGGCTATTTGAGCTATAAATACGCGTTCCACTCGAGCGCTGCACCGTTCATCAGCGGCCTCGGGTCCTGCGGCTACCCTGCTCTAGTCCTGTGTACATGCCGAAATGCAGGTAGCTTTTGTAATCCTCTGCGTTCATCTCTCGGCGTGCACTAAACCAATTAGGTATTGTTCTCGGCTCTTTGTCGTCAACAACGAAGCAGCTCTCCTGCTCGCCGCTCGTCCAACGCTCTATCTGAAAGTGACAGAGGTCGGTACGGAGACGCCTTCGCCAACGTGACAGTAGTGTTAAACTTGCTAAAACATGTCATGTTTTTCTTATATTCTTATGTAAGAACACTTTATCCCAGCAGTATTGCTTTATACAAACTTTAAATCTTCCGAAGCTTTTAAAGACGACAGTCTCTCTTCGGCTAGCCACTTTCGAAAATGTCGGTCTGCATGTCTGTCTGCCTGTCTGCCCGTATATCCGTCGAATGAGGCGCAGCAGAAAAAGTTACAATGAATTATTGCGTGAGACGTTTGAACAGGCAGAACATATTTATTGTAAAAAATGTAGAAATATGCGCCGAATTTGTGAACATCGTTCCGCAATCAAACAGTATTAGTGATGCGAGGAAGGGCGTCAATAAATGACTCGTTCTTGTGGTGTTCCCTTAGTTAAAATGATATGGGAGCTCCATTTTTACGACGTACATTTAAGATAAACGAATTAAAAACCGTGTTTTAACTACGAAACACCACAAGTCGGTCGACCTAGCCTCGCTGTGGCGCCTTGAATACTGTCTCCACTGTCTCCACAGATGGCACAGAAGAGCGAACGCAGAAAACCTCAGCTCTGCAAGCATCCAATGGGTGGGAACAGCGTGAGAGGTGACCGAACGAGACAGACGGGAGAGGAGCATAAGTGGTACATGTGGCAGAAGACTATCGTCATTCAACGATTTTGCAGCGGCGCGAGCCGATGCACGGCGAAATATTCTTAACAATGCGTCAGAAACCGGAAAAGTTCCTGTTGTCATCGCTTCAACAAACTCTCGTATTTAGCTTAAAAATTGGTATCTTAGCACAAATGGAGCATGTTGAAACACGAATGGCTATGCTGTGGAGATCATATCTGGTTATAATTAGGTCATGAGTAGTCTGCCATATCGGTGTAATCATAGCGGCTGATTGTGTTAAATGCTCTCTTAAATTTCAACGTTTTTTGCTCTTGCATTTACATCGAGATTCATATTTTTCCTTTAAAACATTTTCGGTTTTTTAAACAACCACATGCGAATGAATATTTCAGGAGCGTAAAAAGGACTTTACTTCCCATTTGGTAGGAGCTAACACACTTCAAATAGTGCTTTAGCTACGTCAGTACAGAAGGGTCAAGGTCATCTGTATTGGAAGAAAAATGAAATAGCAATCCGCCTTGTGGAAAACTGAGGAACAAGGGCAGCTCTGTTGTACTTCGGTATAGCCTGCTAAGGTAAAAAACCCTCATCTTGAGGCAATTTGAGAATGTAACATGAGCTACACCTGAAAAGTTTTGTTAACTCTACAACATAGCCGTAATTAATATTATCAGAAAACCTCCAGACTACCGACACTTGACCGTTCACCGGGTACGTTTTTATGTGCAAAAGTCCTCCGTGTCTGTTGAAGACGGGTTCAAATTATTTTTTTACAAATGTACCCTAATATAATTTGAATAGGCGAAGAATGCAGATACTGCTTAGAGCGCGTAGGAGGCACTTATACAAATGACGACAGCGGTGTTGGCAATTGCTCTACATTTCAGAATTGTCACATTTGCATGCCACATACAACTGCACTCCCAGGTCCTTTCGAATCCTTTTGGAGCACTCAAGATATTCCTGGAGGCAGTTGTAATATTTTAACTAAAATATACGCGGTCTGCAGTAGCCAGAAGTTTTTGATTTTTTGCCAGCCAAGCATCTCGCAGCTTACGTCGCCTAAAGTTCCGGCTACCGTAGTAATCTTACCGAGTTTGAACATCAGTTTCTAGACGGCGAGAGTGTGACCTTCGTTATGGGCATGACACCTAGCCATTCCGTTGATATACTTTTCTTCTCAAGCACAGGCTCATCTTCCGCTTACTTTATTCAAGGAACCTCAATATTCAACCACTGATTTCGCCTCTGAAAAGCATCAACTTGCAACCTGAGTTCAACAAGTTTTTTGTAGGGCGCCCTGCTTTTCAATCTAGTTATTTTTTGACAAACCCCTCCTTTTTTCGCCTTATTGTACAATGTAGTCATGCTTGCGTAAATGGTTAGATAATGCCTTAGTATATTTCTCGATATTACCTAATTAGGGGCACATTAAGCAGCACACCGAGTTTTCTGTTCATGTCAGAAAGGTTTACAAGCAAGTAAGCACTCATTTTTTGCCTGACAAGGAAACTGCAGACGCTTATAGCAACAATAATGGAGTAAAGGTAATTGCGGCAGCGAAGACGAAGCAAATCGACTACAATCGTGGCCTTAAACCGTGGGGGTGGTCCTGAATATTGAGTAAGGCTTCGCTACCTTCAAGTGTTACTCGATAGTCTGAGCTTCCTTTACTTTTTTATCGAGGCGCCTAGAGGTGGGCATGCATTGCGCTAGAAATATATTCAACAAAACTATTATTGAGGCAATGTGCTGCTTCCAAACACAAGCAACTTTCCACTTGTTCTCCTTTTTAAATTTTTCGTTGAATGTTTCGCTGAATTTTAGGACATTAAAATGTATATCCGACGAATCGGTGTTGTGTTTTGACTTTCAGATGGAGCTCGAAATAAGGCATGGATTAAGTACCATCAACAGCGGCCGGCTCTAGTCTAGGCGCAGTTGCAGAGGACGAAGGCGTCATGGAAATACGGATTGAAGTTGAATAATTATGTAGTGGTGCTGAATAAAGATTTTGCATTGCAGAAACGAAACCAAAGCTAATGGAAATTGTCTGAAAACTCTAAGTTCATTTTTAGCCATGTGCGTGACTCTCAAGAATGAGATATGGCACAAAAAACCACACTTGCTTCGAACCAAACTTACCAGCGAACAGCTGCCGTCATTTTCAAGTAATTATCAAAGCTCAGTGCTGTCGGATTCGAAAGCACCCTACATTATTTGACATTTTAATTTGCTGGTACCGTTTGATAATGAAAAGTAGAGGGTATGATGAATAACCAGACAGGCTAGATTTTTTCAAGCTCAGCCACAAGAGCTTTCCGCTCAGTAGGATTGTTTATTCTGTGGCGCAAAATTGCCGTAATACTGCTTCACATTTGTGAAGCAGGACTGTAGTCACTTTACATTGTTGTCAAAGTTTAGCTGTAAAAAGGCTGTCGAGCTCCATTTTCTTGCTTCTACTCCTTTTACTCTTTTTTAAGTTTCTTTTCAATTTAGAACATTTTTCCTTTTAAAGGATCTGCAACTCTATGAAGGTTGCGGTGCGTGGCTCAGCAAGGAGTCCTTGGGCACCATGTTCCAGCGCCCAAAGACTGCGTCTGCAACTTGCCGAGAAGACGGTTATAATGCTGTTGGCTCGAAATCTGGCCAAAGCGGGCTGAATATAAAGAGTGGGCTACACAAAAAAAAAACCTTTCGATATTTGGGTTTGCTGTTTTCAGTCTGAAAGGCTGACGTGCTTGCGACCTATTAGCCAGTCACACGTTCTATAGGATGTGCCCTGCAAGCTAATATGCAGGCAGGCCATTGGACCGATGAATCAACCGGTTCACCGAGCCAACAACAAATCTACAGCCTCACCAACAGAAAAACACTCTTTCGGCCTCACACACTGACTAACAGAAATTCTTTATTTCTGTATTTGCTGTCGGTCCCACTGCATAATCATCAGGTGACATTTCTCTTGGGGAACGTAGAAAAGCAACACTTCTCTTATACACGCCCCAACGTATAATTGGTGGGGTACTGATTATTGCCTTCGGGATTTGTTATTTCCGATTAGGTAATGTCAGGCTTCCGAATGTGGCCGAACACAGCCGATACCCTAGCATCCGTTGCCACTTGCGAAAACGGCACACCTGCTGTTCTCGAGCGCCATATATGCGTTGTGTTGTGTTGTGTTGTGTTGTGTTTTATGGCGCATAAGCAACTAAGGCTATCATGCGCCAAACAAAAGGTTTTGTGTTTTTTGTGGATAATAACCGATTGCTTTATCTTGTTATAGCTTGTTTAGAAGTGTAGCTTCTTTTAAAAAACTAAAGACAGGGGGAAGTTTGACAACAGCATTCTCTCCTAGAAGTAGGCTGGGGTGAAATGGAATTTGCTCGCTGTAGAACAGCCTAAAATGTTTTTTCCTCAAGGCCTCAAATTTCGTACATGAGAATAAGATGTGATTTACTGTAAGTTCCTGGTCACAATCTTCACATCTCGGTTTGTCTTGTTTCATAAGAAGAAAGTTATGTGTAAGATGTGTGTGTCCAATGCGGAGACGGCATAAAATCACTTCTTTGAGGCGTTCTTCATGTCTGCTTGATTCCCATCTTCTATCGTGGGTTTAACCAGGTGGAGTTTGTTGTCGATTTCCTTATCCCATGAGGACTGCCAAGTTTCGCTCAGTTTGCTCTGTATAAATTTCATGCAGTCGCTGTGAGGAATCTGTACTGTCTCTATTGTTCCGTTACCCGCCTGTGCGGCACATGCGTCGGCTCTCTCATTTCCTTTGATTCCCACATGGCTAGGGACCCAGCACAACTTAATTTCCTGTCCTTGTGTTGTGATTGTTACCAAATTGTGTATTATTTCTCCTAGTAGAGGTTGAGCTGCATTTTTGTATTGCACTGCTGTGACTGCGCTGAGAGAGTCTGTATATATAATACTGCGTTTAATTTTATTCCTCATTATCCTTTCTACCGCCACAGCAATGGCATAACATTCAGCTGTGTAAACCGAAGCGCACTGGGGTAGCCTGATCACCTTTTCCCATTTCCCTTGCACTACTGCACTCCCAACATAGCATGATGTTTTGGAACCGTCTGTGTAAAATGAGGTGTAATCTTTGTATTTTTCGTTTAGTGCCAAAAATTCCTGCAAAATATGTTCTTGCGGTGTCTGCTTTTTTTGAAGGCGTGTTAGTGTGAAGTCACATGTTGTAGGAAAACTATACCAAGGGGGTAGTTGGTTCTGTCTATGGGAAATTTGAGGTAATGTATGCAGCGTAGTGAATTCTTGGCATCTCTCTTCAAACCGAAGAAGCAATGGTCTGATAGCTTGGGGTTTATTATTGAACAGTGTTCTAGATGGGCATTTTGTAACTATGGGGTAACACAGATGTTTCGGCAGTGAACGGATCTTTAGTACGTATGAGCATGTGAGCATTGTTCTTCTATATGTGAGTGGTGGTTCATTTGTTTCTACGTAGGGGCTGTTTATTGGGGATGTCCTATACGCCCCAGACGAGAGACGTAAACCTAAATTGTGAACGGGATCCAATCGTTTCAAGTAGGACTGTCTCGCGGAGCCATAAACAATGCTACCATAGTCTAGGCAGGAGCGAACAACGGAGCGATAAACTTGTAGAAGGCATGATCTGTCGGAACCCCAGTGTTTCCGTGACAGAACCTTAAGTATATTTAGAGCTCGCGAAGCTTTCTTTTTAAGCATATTGATGTGGGGCAGGAAAGTGAGTTTTTTGTCGAACATTATGCCTAGAAATTTATGTTCGTTTTGTATGGGTAAGTCGGTTTCCTTGAGGTGTAGGGTCGGATTGGTCTGTAAGCCTCTTTTGAGAGAGAAGAGAATAGCCACTGTTTTGCGTGCTGAAAACTGGAAACCATTTCTGTCTGCCCATGTTGTCAGTTTGTTTATAGTCAACTGTACTTGTCTCTCGCATGTTGCTACATTGGAAGATGTACAAGCAATTTGAAGATCATCAACATAGACAGAGTACATAATCGACTTCGGAATTATTTTGCATATGGAGTTCATTTTTACAACGAACAGTGTTGTGCTTAGAATACACCCTTGAGGGACCCCGTTCTCCTGTACAAATGTTCTCGAGAGGGTTGAGCCCAGGCGTACTTGAAATGAACGGTTTGCCATGAAATCATTCAGGCAATTCAACATTCTTCCACGGATGCCTAACTCTACTAAATCCCGCATTATTCCAAACCTCCACGTAGTGTCATAAGCCTTCTCCAGATCAAAAAAGACAGCAAGACAGTGTTGTTTGTGTATGAATGCTTCTCGTACGGTATTTTCGAGGCGGACAAGATGATCAGTTGTTGAGCACGCCTTTTTAAACCCGCAATGGTGAATGTCAAGAAGTTCGTTTGATTGTAGTACAAAACTTAGCCTGGTATTCACGACAAGTTCAAAAGTTTTGGCTAGACAGCTCGTGAGGGCTATTGGTCTATAACTACTTGGGGAGGTTGGCGGCTTTCCGGGTTTGAGTAAAGCTACAATGAATGCTTTTTTCCTGGCTACCGGCATCCTTCCCGATACCCAAACTTTATTAAAAAACTTCAGAAGTACTTCTACAGAAGGACCCGAAAGATGTGCGAGCATTTCATAATGTATATCATCTGGGCCGGGTGCAGTCTGCTTACCGGCCGATAGAGCTCTCTTCAATTCTTGGAGCGTTATTAAACTATTATAAGGTTCGTTTATACCACCGTGTGTTGGAAGTTTTTGTTTCTCTACAGTGTGTTTGTATTTTAAAAATGCTTCTGCATAATGCACAGAACTGGAGACGCTGGAGAAATGTTCACCCAGTATATCCGCCTGCTCTTCTAGGCTACTTTGTACACCAGGTGCTGTTAGAAGAGGAACTGTAAAAGGGGAGTACGTGCCGTTGAGTTTCCGAACTTGCTCCCACATTATTGTTACGTGACTGAGCTGCTTATAGACGAGACGTAATTTTTCCATGAATGTTTCTCGGCATTCCGCCGAATGTATCGGGCTTTAGCTCGTTTCCTTTTAAACTCTAATAAATTTTCTTGCGTTGGATATCTTCGCAAGACTCCCCATGCTTTGTTTTGCTGCTTTTTGGCTTCCTTACACTCTTGTGTCCACCATACTTTGTTGTTTTGTCTCACCATTCCCGAGGACTGTGGAATAGCTAAGCGTGCAGCCTTAAGAATGCAAGATGTAAACCTTTCATTCAATTCGTCGATGCTCAGTGTGTCCGAAAAAACTTGGTCTAAAGTAGCTTCGGAAGTAAAAAGACCCCAGTCGGCAAACTGAAGTTTCCACCTGCGTGGCTTTGTCGGGATAATGGTTGGTGATGATGATGTTACGCTAATGATTACAGGTAGATGATCGCTCCCGTATGGGTTATCAATGACATCCCACTTAATATCGCTAAAAACACTCGGTGAACTAAAGGATAAATCTATGCAGCTCATTTTGCCTGAGCTTGGAGAGCAGTATGTAGGTTTGCCGGTGTTTAAAAGACAAACATTATTGGATAAAATAAAATCCTCTAAAATCTGCCCCCTTGCGTCAGTTTTTTCGCTCCCCCAAAAAGAAGAGTGGGCATTAAAATCGCCAACTATTAAAAAAGGCTCCGGTAGTTGGTTTACCAAGTCTTCAAAATCTTGCAGTGTTACTGTGAGGTGTGGTTCAATGTACACGCAGCACACTGTAATTGTTTTAAATGCAAGCAGGGTGACCGCCACTGCTTCTAGCCTAGTTTTAAGTTTGTCTTCTCGAGTTGCTATGCCATTTTGGACAATTATTGCCACTCCGCCCGAGAGCCTACTCGCCTGCTCTCGGTCGCAGCGAAAGACCTGGTAACCTTTGAGTATATTATGGTGTTTAGGACCTAAGTTTGTTTCCTGAACACAAACGGCTACAGGAGAGTGTGTGGCGAAGATGTCTTTGATGTCATTTAAATGATTTAAAAGTCCTCTGCAATTCCAGTGGACAATGAATGCCATGCTGCTTTTTTTGGTGGGGTGAAAACTAGGTTTTCGGTCCTGTGATTCGGGGCTTGTTTCTCTTTATGTTGTCTAGGGAGTTCCGCCGCCCATCCGACGTAGAGGGCGCAGAACCTCCTTCAGATGTGTCCATCGTCTCTTCGGAGACGCTGGAGGTTCGTGCAGAACGCACGTGTGTCGAACTGTTTGACCTCACCGTGTGGGGTGAGGCCTTGGAGACTGCCGAACCAGGGGTCCGTGCAGCCCGCTTCGGAGGTGGTGGCGCAGCGCTAGCTGCTTCCACCGGAGGCGCGGGGTGCCTTGCTGGAACCTCACTCTGTGTGGCTTCAGCAAGCGCCGAAGACCGCTGTGATGCTGCGCCCTGTTGCACCACAACGGAGTAGGGTCGCGTATGCGCCGAGGAGAGTCGCCTCCGTGCTTCGCGAAATGTCAGGTTCTCTGTTACTTTGAGTGTTATTATCTCTTTTTCTTTTTTCCATGCAGGGCAAACACGTGAGTACGCTGCGTGGTTGCCCTCACAGTTTACACAAAGATATGTTTGGGCTTGACAGTTTTCAGGAGGGTGTTCATGAGAGGCACATTTCGCACATGTCTGTTGGCCCCGGCAGTTCAATGAGCCGTGGCCATAGCGTTAACATTTGTAGCATCGCCGTGGGTTGGGGATGTAGGGTCGAAGTTTCATTTTGGTATAGCCCACCTCCACAGATTCTGGAAGGATGCTTGATGCAAAGGTGAGGACGATATGCCTTGTCTGAATTTCTTTGTTTTCTCTTTTGATTTTGATACGGTAGACATTTGCCACATTTTGTTCCTTCAGACCTTCTAGAAGCTCTTCCTCGGACACATACTTTAGGTCGTCATCTGAGATGACTCCGCGGACTGTATTTAGTGATCGGTGCTCACTGACAGTTACAGGAATTTCTCCGAAAGAAGTTAACGCTGAGAGCTTGTCGAGCTGATGTTTGTAAAGTACTTCGAGTAGAAGGTCTCCATTTGCAAGCTTCTTGATCTTATAGCCTTCCCCAATGGTGGCAGTTAGGGTCTTTGCGACTAGAAATGGCGATACAAGTCGGGCAGTCTTCTCTTCGTCACTGCTGTGTATTACGTGGAAGCGTGGAAAGTTGGCAACGTTCTTCGTGAAAAACTGGGTGGTTGCATCGGTGCCTCCTCTTTTACGAGAGGGATCAGATGGGCGAAAAAAGGAAGCCATAAATTGAAAAAACTGTTCGGCCGTGGTGCCAGCCACCCACCATGGAGCCCAACAAGGGGACGGGACATGAACTCGTGAGCAAGTCATGCCTACGCCAGCTGTACACCGCGACTATAACCAAATATGGCTGAACACAGGGTTGTCCGCCACACAAGGTTAACCCTAGCCGCCAGGAAAAAAGGAAACTGAGAAAGAACGAGACGACAGGAAAGTTGTTAGAGAGAAGATAGGAAAGTGAAAGGTTGAAGGGGAGGACAGGAAAAGGCGACTGCCGATTCCCCCCGGGCGGGTCAGACCGGAGGTGCCGTCTACGAGAAGCGGAGGCCAAAGTGGTGTGTTGCCTTCGCCAAGGGGCCTTAAAGGTCCAAGCACTCGGCGTCGGCTCAACCACCAGGACCCTCTTTTCCCCGGTCACGGCGCTGCCACGTACGGCTAGACGTGGGTGCTCGGGGTCCGTGGTGTCGCACAGTACACGCAAACATCTGCTTTAGCAGATGCCCCCTGCGGGGGCCATATATGCCATAAGCTTACAAATGGGTAGTACAAATGACTGTGGAGTGCTTTCTCAGCACTAGAAACCCGAGCAAATGGGCCAACACTTAGTGCCCTTTCGGTGAAATCAAACTTTTACTCAGACATGGCTTTCCCTTTTCGTTATTCTCTAATCATACTGCAGGGCCTCACACATATAAGGAAGTCATTTAGAATGATTCATTCGTCATTATAAATATCATCGTTGTAACATCAGTCACTGCTGTAAAAAGGTCTAGGAGCGACGGTCGACAATCCAATCAGTTTCCGCATCATATATACGCTGAGCTTAAAGACAGAGAACTAGAAAACTATATGGGAGACGATATAAAACTTGGTATGGAATTTGAGGGCAAATGAAGGTAGGTTGGTAAAAGAAGTAAAGACCACCGGAGAGAGAGAGAGAGAGAGAGCAGAACCTTGGTGGGAAAGAAGAGTAGAGCATTTAAGGAAATGGAAAACAAAAGGAGGGGCACTAACGTGGGGGCAAATCCAGGTCTATGGGAAATATCAGGTGCAGATAAGATAAGGGCGAGACAGATTTGGGAAATGAAAAGGGAGAATTCGTTCAAGTTAATGTGAGGAATGGAAAGGGCGGAAGGGCAGTGCACCCGGGAGTATATTGAAAAGGAGGAGGGAAGGGGAAGGTTAAGGTGGCAGTATCTGAACGGGTAAGATGGAAAAGAGACAGGAATTGTACAATTTAGTGGGAGGTGGTAAGGCTCACAGTGGTGAAGCGGCGGTGAATAGCGAAGAGAAGGTGCGGAAAAGCTTCAGGGTGGTTACGGAGAGAAATCAGAGCTCCTACGAGGCCGGAGTTGGAATGCGACCCGCCGTGGTGGCTTAGTAGCTGAGGCGTTGTGCTCCTCAGCACAAGGACGCGGGATTGATTCCCGGCCGCAGTGGCCGCTTTTCTGATGGAGGCGAAAAGCAAAAACGCCCGTTTGTACGAGATTCCGGCGCACGTTAAAGAATCCCATGTGGTCAAAATTAGTCCACAGCCCTCCACCACGGGGCTCCTCATCGCCTGCGTTGCGTCGGCGTATTAGACCCTACAATCAGTGAATTAATAAAGATTAATTGCTACCGTCTTTCTACGTTACTTGCAGACAAGCAACCGGATAGCAGCAGTTTTGCAGCGAAGCTCCGCTGCCGAATGTTCATGACGGTTACTTTGCGCGCACTACATGGGGACACAACTAAAAAAGACCCCAACACCAGAGCAGATTTTCATTGTCTAGTGCGCGCAATGTTACCTTCATGAATGCTATCCACCTAGGCCGCGTTTTCGTGCTATTCTGCTATAATATGACGAGAATTGCTTGCGTGTATGGGGTCGATTCCAGAAAGAATCTCACTCACTCGTTCAAGTTCTATGCTATTATGCTCTGTATTTCCCAATTCAATGAAGGCGTCTTAGAAAAAAAAACCATGCTGAAGTTTGACCACCACAAGACTCTCTCATTACGTCGAGTTTTATTTACCTCGTCACACCTATTTTACAGTGGCATGGTATACGTTACACGATTCCTGTCTTCTCTTAATACGTCGCTGTCTACACACGGAGCATGGTTAGAGAATTCGGCTTAGACTCTTGTTTAATCAATATCTGCTCGGCAAACATCACCAGAGAAATAATTTGAAATATTTTTCTAAGATATGCTTATGCTCGCTTTTTGCATCGTTGTAAGTCGCCATACATAACTATATTTGGTTTCCCAAAATACTGCTTCGCTGGCGTTCTTAATTCACAGTAGTGGAAGTACTTGAATGTTTTACTTTGGTAAATGGCTAAAAAAAATAGAACAACAGAGCTCTTACTGCACTTTCTTAAATTACTGTGTTTCATCAGGGTATGAGGAAGTGAAACAATATTAACCTCAAGCTTGAGGTTGTGTAAGCCTCTCGAGGTCTCTGATTTTCCTTTATTGTACCGTATTGACTCTCAATTGGACTATGACTGGAAGGCGCAATTCAGCGTCTACGAGAAAAAGTACAGGATAGAAGCAGGGAATACTAAGATGAGATGCTTTGCCTTAGATGAGCACTATTTGCTGCCGGACGAACCCTCAAGGAAAAAAGGACATCGGTTCGACCGACATCGCTGGTAGCTCAGAACACCGGAACAAATCCCACAGCATGGCTTTCGTTTCGATGTTCCGAGTCTAATATGTCCCGAATCTAATAACGATTCGAATGGGGCCGAAACAACTTGTTATAAAGAAATCCAAATGTGGGGAGAAATACTTATTACTAAAGTTTCAATTACTATATACAAAGTGAAGGTAACAACGTGGGCGTGCTTCAAACCGAGACAAAAAAATCAAGGCAACCATTTCTATTTTCGTTTCGGTCACTGTGGACTTTGCCTGGTGGCACAGTAAGCTCTACTAGGTGCTTCAGTAAAAAGCGAGAGCCCTTCAGGACGAAGGGGAAAGGACTGCAGTCGTCAGGCCTTTTCTGAAATGCAATTCCGACTTTTTTTTTGCGCAGCGCTTGTCCGGCCTATGCCCGTTTTTTGTTTCGCTAACAGTACGTCGTCGTGATTGCTCAACGTAATTGTAAAATCTTTCTTCTCCGTGTATGCAGTCTTTGAAATCAACTGTGGAGACAGTTTACGCTGGAGGGCTCGAGAACAGCGCTGGCAGCCACGGAACTTGTAATCATGTCCTGTCTGAGCCAATTGAGATGTCAAGCATTTCCCTTACAAGACACTGGTATGGAGTAAACGTCGTCTCGTTTCGGGAGGAATATTAAGCCGCACAGGACAGCATAAAGGCCGAATATAACCGCCCAAGTCTTAAAGGAGTACTGACACCAAATTTAGAGGCCTAAATAACGATATAATTGGCTTCAGTAGTTTGTACAGATTCCCCATAGAAATTCTTGCAGCGATCCGAGGCCGGAAACGCATCGAAAATCGATTTTAATTGCCCTGGCAGCGAGGTTTCACAAATCGGCAGCATTAGCGAAATCGCTATGGGTGTGACGAAAGACTGGCCTACATTTGCGGCCGATTCAGCATGACGTCATACAGTTGTTTCCGGAACCGGAAACGATAGCCTGCGCTGTTGTGTGCGGTCTCGCTTCGATAGGAGGCTTGGCTGCGATACCGCCATACCACTGTGAGCAAGGCTGGCGAACTGCGCACTTCACGTTTTGTACTGATTTGCTCATCAATTCGCGCTTGCTGTTTTCTTGGACTGGTGCGAAGACTGTGTGGTGTCTGAGCGGCCCGTGCGCGTCGCCGAGTTCGCCGAAGCTCTATGGCAAGTTCACGGAACGCAAAGTATTGCTCAGTGGCAGCCTGTCCTAGTAAATCGACGGACGGCGCCAAGCTGCATTTTTTCCCACGGGACGAACAACTGGTCGCCGAAGCCGTGCAGCCGAATTTGCTCGCTGCACTTCTCAGATGAGTGCTACTTGCAGAGCCCGAAGTTGACGCAGGAGTTCGGGCGTCTCCACTCAGATTTGCGCCTACATACCAATGTGCGTCTTCTGCCTGGTGCCGTGCCCACGATTGGCGTGCCCACCGCTGAAGATCCTGGGCACGGTGGTCCAACACAACCGAAGCTCCGTAAATCCGAGGTTAGTAGACGCCTTATGATCTGAACGTGGCTGTTCGTATGCTCTGGCTGGATCGTGATGTTTGCCGTTTCAACTGCTCACGCAGGGGTGCATCGACGCTGGTTGCGCTGGAAGCAGCCAGAGCTCTGTCGGCAGCTTGTTGGACGCCGCTGATGTGGACCTTCGCACAGACGGTTCTGCAAGCGCCGGTTCGTATATGCTAGCGCGTTACCCTCAGCTAACCTTGCGCGACGTAGGCGATCGTGCATCGAGGTAGGCGAGACGTTGTGCTCAAGCCAGTATAAAGTGTTGTGCTAGGAAGCCTAGGTTCTACTCTAGTGTGCATAGGGGACGGGGGGAGGTTATATTGGCTATTTGGGTGCGCAGCAAATGACGCCTCATTGGTGAAGTGCCGAATGTGTTAGTCAGTGCAGTCTGCCGTGTGTCCCACTGTTTTGTCTGTCGATCGGCAACATTCGGCCGTGGAGGAAACATTAACTGAAGCCAGTGATAGTGTCTGGGTGGATCCATATAATTCCTTCACTCCGCTAGCCTGACGGCATTGATTTTTAGCGGGGCGCTCGCCGTGTTACAACTGAGTTTCAGTATGTACCGTAGAAGCACCTAGTTCTGAATATTAGGGCTGGCTCTTATTTCAGCTAAACTTCATAAAGCCTGTTGGGAAGTTGACTTTCCAGGGTAATTAAAAGGGCGTTCTGAGTTCAGCTGCTAACGAGAGCGGCAAAATAGCTAGGTCCTTGCTTTCATGACCATAGCTCAAACAAAGGAGCTGCACCAAGCATACAGAGAAGTTTTTGCTTATTAATTTTATCATTTCATTGGCCGCTGCCTTACCTGCAGGCTTTTTTTATGCTGCAGGTCCCGTTGACTCATCGGTCAATTTGGTTGTGGCTGAGCCATGCCCCGATGAGCCACCACCACATTCCACTGCCTCTGATGCACAATCACAATGCGACGTGCAAGTAGCACTGCAAGCGACGCAAGCGTCTATCAAACTAAAGACAAAGTCGATCAGGACGCAGACAGAAAGCAGGACAAGAGAAATGGGGATGCAGTGATGCATGTCACTACACAGCTTTGATAAGTACTGTAAACAAGCGCAATCACGCACTGTATCAAACTAAATCAACCCCTGCCTGCAGCGTGCCAAACTGATTTGGCCCTTCCGGAAATCCTGCTGCTCGCGGAAACACGTCGAGCGTCTACGCCGGTGCCAGAGTGGTCGGGACACGAACTGTCCCTCACATTTGAGGACGACCCCTTGGATGAAAACTTCGACCCAAGCACTCCACAAGAGTTGGACAGCTCAGCAGCATCACTCATAGAGCCCTCATCGGGCCATGAGCCAACAGCGTCACACCCATCATCAGTGTAAATATCGGACGGCACAACATATTGCGTCTTTATGACAAGGGTTTCATGCATCATGGCACTTAGTGATATTTCTGGTCGCACTACCTCAGCTATCATTCATTAAACATTGCAGTTGTAAAGACCAAGCTGCCTGTAAACAAACCTGTAGGAAGCACGTTTTTGCGCTGGGTTAACAAGCACAGCGGTCAGCAGCACAACCAGTCAACCACACATCTGTGAATGCTTTTTCATCAAGAAATGCAATTGCTAGGCATGAGATATTGCGGAAATCTTGGAGACGCTTACTGCACGAGCACTATACAAAAAATAGGCATCTAAGCTGCTTGAAATGCTGAGACTAAATGCAAGTGTGAACTGGTTATAAATTATATACTTCTTAGTTCAATTAGGGTTGCCACTTTTCCCCGAAAAAAAGAAACGGGCCATTCGGGGGGGTGGGGGGGGGTATATAGAATGTTCATTTTGGGGTATATAGAATGTTTATTTTGTGTTAAAAAAAAGACGCCATGTTTTCTGACAAGCAGTGCCATTTGTTGTGGTGTTTTCTTAGAGAGAAATCAACAAAACGTTTGTACTTAAAGTGAGTTCACTGAAACGTAACCTTAATTGCTGACCGCGGAGGTAGCATTTTGTTTTGTTCCTCCCTTAGGTCCCCCTCCATCTCAGGCAGCGCGCTCGCCTGCGTATTTTCCCTGCTCGCGTGTCTTTGCGCAGCTTGTCGACACATATTCATCGTCTTGGTTGTTGAATTGACGCATATAAAACGCCAAAACGGATATAATCACGGCCCACGGGCCAAAAAACCAGCCAATGACGGCCGGTTTTAGATATGGACCAGCAACCGGCCCGCTGTTTAAAAAACCTGTCGGGCCGCTCCAAAACCCGGCAGGTGGCACCCCTAATTTTAATAATGTCACCATTTTCTCGTGGCTGAATGGTCCGGAGCGCTAGGTATGTTATTTTGCAAGTCGCAAGTTCGAATCCCCGAGAGTACATCCTTTTTTTTGTAAGTTGATTTATTCGTTTTTGCCTATGTTTTCTACACTGAATTCACCATTTTTGTGCGTAACATTCATTGTTCCACTAGCAAGTTTGCAGAACGCGCGCAGACTGACACTGATGCAGTAGTCAGTTCTCGGTGGTGTGCTGTTGCCATGAGCACCGACTACTTGCGGGCAGTGGGCACAGGCCTGAATCAGCACACCCTTGGCCTGGTGCGAACACGCTTTTTACGATACAGGCATGAGTGAGGCAAGCACCAAAGACGCGGGAAAAGCGCATCACATTTGAGCGTCTCCAGCGACGCGGAGGGCGTTCAGCCACTGCGTAGGCCTCGGCTAGTGATTGCTACAGTTTTAAGCTGTCCTGGTTGGCTTATCTGACACACTTTACAGCCGATAACATGACAGAAGCGCTATATGGCGATTACTGAGATATCTAGAATGCCCATCCAATAATACTGTTGGATGCCAAGCATGTTGTTTCACAGAACCGAAACTGAAACCTGTTTGAATGCTAATCTTGGACATCGTCCAATCACGTAGTACGTTTACCTGACGTCACTGCGGTTAGTTGGAGGAGCCACCACAAACCGCGCATACTAATGTTTCTTTCAGGCTTTATGAGATAAATACCGCCTTATCGCCCAGATAAACGATGAAAAGTGTGTTAATTTGGGCCAGTCTATGCAGTGTAAGCAAAAACGAGAGCTTGACAAATTCAGTTCAGCCTCCCTTGAAGGCGAACATTTCTTGGTTTGTGCACATTACAAAAGAAGTGTTGTTGGTCTTAACCACGAAGTTTATCTGAATGAGAGTTTGCTGTATTTTTACTACTGGAATCAGTTGGGGTGTGTTCTAATCTATCAGAATAATATACTGGAGCAAACATAACTCCAACTAGCATTGGCATATATGAACTGAAAAATGTGGCTTCAGTAAGACCTTGTTAACTCAACTGGGAATTCAAACTGAGGTATAGGTACCAGCAAAATGCTGTGTATTTCAACCGGGGATAACTCTCAATAATTCAAATGTGTCCGCATTAACAATGTCTTGTTTCTTTTTCTCTCTTGCTCTTTCTTTTTTTTTTTTAACAGAGCCAGTGAGGGAAGTGCGGCTCCAGTATCCAGCTTGGTCAAAAGGAAGTTTATCGTTTGCGAAAGCAACCTCTTGGAGCTCTTCGAGACCTGCCGGAAATGTCGCCATCCTGTCACTCCCGCAGTGCGGGTATGCATTTTCCCCTTTGAGCAGTCAGTCACATACAGTAAAGCCCGCTTATATCGAACAGCGCAAGGACTGTAAAATAGTTAGATATAGCAAAAATTCGACATAGAATGTGAAGCAAAAAAAAAAAAACCTTACACGAGGGCAATCTTGACGACGGAGTCATGAGCTAACACTGAGCTCTTACCACCCTGCAGTTCACTATTGATACGACATTTTCTCTGAAAGAAAACAATAATTTATTGTGGTGGAAGAACTGCGTGTGTGTAGCCTAGCTGCTTCTTGGAGCGCAACGCGTTGCTGCTGACTGCTTGCTCCACGGTATCTAAACAGTCGACAAGCACAGGACCGCTGCCCTCAATGGCACTGCATTATCGCAGTAGCAGGGCCATGGCAGCCACGGCTTCGCTCGTGCTCGGAAGCGGTACGGAGTCCTCGGCATCTTCGACAGAGCGGAGACAAGCACGGATACAAGCGAATAACGGCGAACCGAGCAAGTGTGCGCAGCGAGTGGCGCCGACTTCAAGTTCGGTGACACCGCAACCCGCAGCGCCCATTGTGGCGCTTTCGGCTCCAACGGCATGCATGCGTGGAGCTGGTCCACTCAGCCACGGCCGGTTTGGATGCCCGAGCTCGCACGGGAGCCGCAAGCAACACCCGTGCCACCGCTGTGCGCTGATGTAATGCGGGAAAGCCTGCCGCATGCCTAAGGAGAGCAAAACAAAAAAAAATCCCACGCGGGAGAGTTCGATATATCCATTGTGAGCAAAATCGCGTTTTATATAAAAAGTTTTCAATGCATGTAATTTTTACCAAAATTATACAAGGGTTTGATATGGGCAATAATTCGATATATCCGTGTTCGATATAAGTGGGCTTTACTGTAGCGCTAACAAAATCTGTATATGGGTACAAACTATTCCATATGTCACGCATGAGTGTTAAAAGTACATTTTGTTCACAGTTTCTGCAGCAACCTCACATTCCTTTAAACCTGACGTCATGTCAGAGGTTTCTTTGTTATTTTAATGTTTTCGAGCCTGTGAGCTCAAAAGCTAAGTAGCACAAAATAGTCGCACAAAACAATAGTCGCACAAAACAAAAGTATAGTCGCACAAAACAAAACTAAAACCTGCTTCAGCTGAGACCTAATAATTGTCAGGCTATTGCGTGATTTTAATATTACAGTTAAAGTTTGTTTTCTGCTTTGAGTAGACCTGGGGTTGGCGGAAAGGTGTGCCGCTTACAGTGCAAAGCTTCACTAAACGAGTGTTGCAACTTCTAAGCCAACCCTTCTTGTTTTTACTATCAGATGACGGGTTCTCTTGTCGTCATCACAACAACATGCGCATCGCATACATTGGAGTGGCGCAGCCAGTTGAACGAGGGCACGTATGCGGTGGGAAATGTGCACCTGGCTGCCGCGATCCTCTTCAACGGCTGCAGTCCTGCTAAATGCCTGAACGTCCTGAACAGCGCCGGAATCTGCTGCATCAGCCAGATGACATTCTACCGCATTCAGAAGAAGATCTTGCTTCAGGCAGTAGACCAGGTATCAATGGCAGCAATTAAATTTAATGGTTGAAGTATTGTGAAAATCGGACTTCAAGATAAATATGGTTTCACACTGTACGTAAGTTCAGACGAAGTTTTTGCAAGTTCAGATGAAGCATTTAGGAGACAACTACCCAAAAAAATGCATTTTGGAAGAATTGTGTGATTTAAGTTTGACTGCAGCTTGTTAATGCCCTTTACAGTTCTGATCTGTTTAGAATCACAGTGCTGTACTGTGCAATTAAGCATTTTACAATTCACCACTACTTAGATATCCTGGGAGCAGTGCAAGAGCTTCCATAAGATTTTGAGACATAGACTTCTATAGAACCATGTAAAAATGAATGCCTAATTGCACTCCTGGCAATGCAGTACAAGCTATTAGGGAGACTCATCCTACAGTGAAGGGTGTTCTTTGCTGAATAACCTTAAGTGTTATGTGGTTTTCCAGATTAAAGGGTGTAGTGCCAAGTGTGTGTTACTTTTTGTAGGTGTGGCAGGAGCAGCGGGCAGCTACCTTGGAGAGGGTGAAGGCAGCAGCTGGTGGTGCCAAGCTTGCCAGTAACAGCAGGGCTGATTCACCAGGCTACAGCGCCAAATACGGGACGTACTCCGTCATCGAGACATCACTCAATAAGGTGGTTGATGTCCAGGTTGTTCAGGTACTGGCATAATTCCTGTTGCATGATGCCTATGTTGTACTTGAGCATGTTTTATCTCTCAAAAACATAGCATGAAAATTATCAGGCTCGCATTTCATTTTCCAGGCGTACCATTATGGGTGGGGAATTTGGGCTTGCTCCAATCCTGTTTGGCGTTGCATTTTACTGAGTGCCTGTTTGTACCCTGTGAAATGCAGCGAGTAGTGAATGGTAGTTGTGCTTTGAAGAAGGGAATGGGTTGGAATCTTGTGCTTCTGCATTGCTCACATTTTTTTATGTTTTGTGTTGCGCTCAATATAGTATCCAGAATTGAACTGCGAGAAGAATCGATGCATACTGCTGTAGCTATTCCTGTTTTGTCATTGAGTAATGGGTGTAGTTCTCTTTGTCAGAAATGATGCGCACAACATTTTACGTGGTGTCTACCAACTGCAGAAGCCTGCAGTTCTCCAGACTTCTGAATAGCATGGACAAACTTGGAGAATTTTCGCTTCTATTAGAGAAAAGCCCAACATTAACTAAGCTTTGTAGTTTAAAACGTATACGCATATACCAGTTGAAGCTAGCTTGCTTCTTAGCTTACTTATGCTGAGCATTAATCATGACACACATGAATGGCTTGAGAGGGCATTGTCCACAAAAAGTGGTCCACAAAAGTGTCCACAAAAGCATTGATTGGTCTGCTAGTCACACTGAAGGCTGCATAGCGGCCAGTGCAGCGGCATCGACTTATGCGTGACGAACCTTCAGTTTTGTCGAACGCGTAGACATGCTTTCAGGAGTTCCTTCGACTTTCTCTTGATGAAAGAGTGCATGTGAATGCTAACAGTCCACCCACATCAGTACTGTGACTTCATCTTTGGACTGAAGCCCGACCACACTGCCTGTCGCAACCTTCGCTTGGTGACATCTTTTGGCAGTCCTTTCGTCGTTGAGGGAACTTTACCGCAGATGAAAGAGTCATCCTGTAGGACTGGTAGCATCCGGCAACACATGTCAGCCTGTCTTGTCCAAAAGCAAAGTTCTGTGTCGCTCAGCGAATTTACCAAAGGCACTCAGGGAAAATCTGGGAAACTCAGGGAATTCCAACGTCTATTTGATAGACACCCTGTCTTAGCCTGTTCCCTTTTCTGTTTGTATTTGGTCTCTCATTGTACCCCTCTTGTTTCCTCTCAGTCAAATGAAGTGGCCTCCAGTGGGCACATGGACCTCGAGGGCCTGAAGAGGGCGCTTCGAGACTTGGACGACAGGGGTGTCGCCATCGGAGAAGTGGTCACTGACCGCCACCCGCAAGTGCGGAGGGTCTTTAAAACGGAGAGACCAGAGGTCAACCACTTCATCGATGCATGGCACGTTGCGAAAGGTTAGTGCTGTTGCTAATGGCGTTGTATGTAAAGGCGCCCGCTACAGTTGCAACTGACTTTCTTTGTGCTTCTGCAGGGTTGAGAAAAAAGGTGCTGGCAGCTTCCAAGGCAGAAGGGTGCGAAATTCTTGCCCTGTGGTGCAAAACGATCATCAACCATCTGTACCATGCCGTGAAAGTTGGAGGTGCTGACGGGGAGCTGGCAGTGGCTGTCTGGCTCTCTGTGCTGAACCATGTGCAAGACAAGCACGACGGCCATGGCCCACTGTACGAGAAGTGTCTGCATGGAGAGCTGGAGCGACGAAAGTGGATTTATCCTGGTTAGAACTTGTCTTCTGCAGAACCCTACTCATAACATTTCTTACAGTGGAGCTGTTGTTACTGGCCGGACGTTCGGTGTTGCAGGGCAGAACACCAAGAAAATGCTGAGTGCTAGTGAGTGTGTGCTCCACAGCGACCGCTGAGCGTCCTCTGCAGAAAGTGTCAGTAGAAAAAAAGCCGCAAATTTTGGGGCGTGAGAGAAGGGCACTCGCCTATGGGACACAAACTTGGAGGCTCACTAAAGGGCTCAACTGAAATTGAGGACGACTCAGCGAGCAATGGAGCGGAAGGTGATGGGTGTAACATTACAGGACAAGAAGAGAGCGGAGTGGGTCAGGAAACAGACGCGCGTTAACTCTTTCGTTACCACGCCTATTCAAATCGATCACCGGTGATCGATGATTTATATTGCCTCTTTCGACATGTTTATTCGTTTCTCGTACACCTAATGCGGCCAGTGGTTAGTTTAGGCACTGCCCTTTTAGAATCAGTTAAAATTTTCCCGCTCAGGCGACATTAAGATTTTTGACAGCGTTTCTTGCGAGGGGAGGTGCGTGTGTTTTTGAGGAAGGGGGCGTGCCCGCTGCACTTGACAAAAACACATGCCGCTCGTTGTTAGGCTACATTACCATAATTTTTTTTTGTCAAAAGGCTCCTGGCAAGTCAAGTACTAAGTAATGTTGTCAGCTTTTTAATCCGACAGCGTTGAGAGGTGATAATTACTTGAAAATCACACCAGCTATTCACTAGTGATCTTTGTTTCGGAGAAAGGATAGCTTTATTCAGCCAAATCTTATATCTGATGGTCCCTCACATGTCTAGCAAGTGTGCCTGGCATTTTCAGCCAGTTTCCAACAGTTTCGGCTTCGTTTTTGCGTTGCGAAATTCATATTTGGCGCTACTACGCAGTTACCCAACTACAAGCTCATTTGCCATGGCGCCTCCGTTGCCCACTACTGTGCCTCGAAACAGGCGTGCCGCTCGTGCTTGCACTTAACCCACGCCTTACTTCTGTGATTACAGCTTCAGGTGAAAGTCAAAACATAACACCGAGTCGGCGGATATCAGTCGGCGGATACCTAGAGAAGGCAAGCATAGCAGGCGGCGGCAGAAAGTTGGGTGGGCAGATGAGGTCAAGAAGTTTGCAGGGATCAATTGGTCGCAGTTAGCACAGGACTGGGATAATTGGAGGTCCATGGGAGAGGCCTTTGCTCTGCAGTGGCCGTAAATAGGCTGATGGTGATGATGACAACACTTTACCATTCAAGTCTTGCGCGTCAATGCAAACTTCCCTGAATTTTTGAATCTTCCATCTTTACTTTGTGTCAGCGGGATTATAAAAGTGATAATAGGCCATACTACATATTTGCGAGCTACTCCTTGTACATGCACTCATTTCCATTACTGTCGTGGCACTAGGGAGTATAGTAATTATGAAATGTTTAAAAATTTTGTTTTAATTTTTACAGGCACGGACGCATTTCACAAGCTGCGCCCCATAATTTCAGCAAAGAGGCTGCTGGACGACATCAGGCCGATCTCCCCTGCTTTGCAGACTTACGGAGTTGAGTCTTTCCACTCCGTGATTTACCGTTCTGCTCCGAAGGCCTTCCCGTTCTCGTACAGAGGAATCGTTGCAAGGTGGGTAGACCCCTTAGATGTTTTTGGCAACTCTGCAGGGACTGTGTGTCTCACCCCTGCCCCTGTAAATGGTACTATATCCATGGGAGAGGACCCTGCTCTCCGGTGCAGTACCTTCTCTGTGCATTTTGTATTACGGTTGAAATGAATATCAGTCAGCGTCAAATAGGTGGCCGTGTTAACAGGTTGAAAATTTTCCCCCGTCCAATGGGGGGGGGGGCAGAGAGAGAGAGAGAGAGAGAGAGCTCTTTATTAGGGAAGAAAGCCAAGAGATTTGCCGGACTCTCAACGCTGACATTCTAATTGGTGGGGGAAGGGGTAGGAGAGGATGGAAGAGGCCCTATAGATGACAGGGCAGAAGAAAGGAGACAAGAGGTAAAAAAAGAGAGCGTTCATTTGTGTGACCAGTTGGATGAACATCACGATCACAGTGTTATTATAAATCATTTCAGTGACGATGATCTAGTCCAGGTATTCAAATGACGCCTCTAGTGCTTTGTGCTGAACTGAAGGGGAGGGCCATGAACTGAGGAGTACTTTTAGGCTGGTTGTTCCTGGGCATAGGCGCTCGAATCCTACACCTAACCAAGAGCAGCTTTTGTGCTATAGGTTTTTCAGTGCAGTTGTGTGCGCATTTACTGTGCACCTTCACCCGAAAACCGAGCATGGAAAAACATAAGGCTACAGTTCTAAGTATGTATTTTAACCGATACTCATAACTGATCCTTAGTGAATCATCGCACTAGCGAACACTAAACAGAGGCAAAGGTAAAAGAGGCGACGAAACACACGCTAGACACTTCTTGCTTGAATTTTGTGCGACCTGTATGTTGTGCTAAAACCTTTCGCTAGTCATCCACCTTCAGGGTGGAATGGGTCCTAGTTTTTCAATAGCATCTCTCGATAATGATGACATTTTGTGTGATTATGTACACAGGTGCACCTTATCAGCCTTGCACTACAACGAGAACGCTGGAAGAGAGCAGGCAAAGACTCTGGCTGGGGACCCGCGCTTTCAAGTGGTATTTCCAAAATCCAAGAAGGGAGGCCACACTGTCGCCGCCATCAAAGTTCCACCCACTTACGGTATGTGACTCCGTGCATATGGCAGTACTAGCATGTACTTTGCAGCCAATGTGTATGAACGTTGACCACTACAATCTAGGTTTTTTTTTCCTTTACTGTTTGCTGCCGCCTTTTTTAAAACTGTATCTGCATTTTTCTTGTTTGCTCAACAGTGCCATCTATTGCAAATAAGGGTGCATAATTCGTGTGGCCAGTAGAGTTTCATACAAATAACTAGAGGGGAAACTGGCGCTACAGTCAACGCAAACATGACAGCCGCGCTTACGCTTCAATGGGAATGATGGGTAGTTCTGGAATCGGATTGCGTAGGATCCTAATGGAGTTACGCAGCGAGACAAGAACAGAGAATTGGTCGCTTCCAGTTGAATTGTCCCCCATCTTCACACTTCGCCAGATTTTTGTCAAATATTATTGGCAATTCCCTACTTTTTTTGGCGTTCAAAGCCCCCCTCGCCCTCCCACCCAATTTGCCGTCCAGCCCTCTGCCGTGTCGGCTGCATGCAACTCGGCCCTACAATTCAAAACGTTGCTGACCCTCATTCCAGCCTATCAAGTGCGAATTCGGAATATATAATGCAAGAGCGTAATTAGGTAAAGTGAGAGCAAACAAAAAAAGCGAGCGGCCTCTCAGTTCGCCCGACCACCTTGTTTTACCGCCCCTAATTTCGGAATCGCAAAACAGATTTCACTCTTATGACGCTCGCTGCATTTTGTCACTGAGACACGCAACAAAACGGCAAGGTAACGCTGCACCATGTATTCGTAACGGCGACGCAAACGAGCACTGTATAATGAAAGCACATGCATAGTGCGCAGGTACGCAAAAGAACGGCGCACCGCAGCAGGCGAGCCAGCGGTCCGCTGGACCTCTTATTTTCTGATTGGCTGTTGTTGAAAAGTCCTTGTCACCTAGAGTATTAGTTTAAAGTAGAAGCTTCACTTCAAATGGTCAGTGAACCTGCAAGTGGTTGCGCCGTCTTTTCTTTTTTCCATGCAGGGCAAACACGTGAGTACGCTGCGTGGTTGCCCTCACAGTTTACACAAAGATATGTTTGGGCTTGACAGTTTTCAGGAGGGTGTTCATGAGAGGCACATTTCGCACATGCAAGTGTGAACATGCATTTCGCAGTGAACTTGCGCCGTCACCATCCCGGCACTTTCGTCGGCGCTGTAAACGTATTTAGCGCTGCAAAGCTTTTCCCCCTAATGCCAAGTTGATCGCCGGAAGAGACCGGACTCGGCGGGGATGGGCTGGTGACCATGTCGCAAAACAATCGGGAACATCGAGCTCATTTTGCTTCTGTCAACATGCGATCCTATGGGACCCGCGCAGCTTTGTACTACCCGGAAGTACTGCCCGGAAGCCGCTTGCGCAGCGCCGGCAGCACAGGAGGTCTATAACAGTTGATAGGTAAACGTTATAGTTTTTTGTGACATGCATGGACTGGCTGATATTGTTTGCCGGCTATCTGGACCACCTGCAAAGAGCCGTGGATGATCGGTTGAGCAGTGCCAGTGGAGCACCTAGCCCACTTCAACCAGTGCCACCGCCTCTGACCAGCTCTGTTGCGCCTGTTGACAAGGCAGCAGCAGTGCAGGCTTTCTGGAGCCGCTTTGATTGCGTGTAGGGCAGCAATTGCTAGAGGGACTCCTGCCACCTTCTAGCGCGGAAAAGCTCTTCTACCTCTCCTTGCACATCTGCATTCAAACCTTTCAATGATTCAGCAGGAAGGCATGTTAAATTTTTGTGGAAGGTAAACGTGCCAAAGCTACACTTGGGCTATGGGGAACACCTTATTGGAGGGCAACAGATCTATTTGGGCAACCTAGGGATCTTTGACACGCGCCGAAATCTTGACAAACTGGCATTTTTGCTTCTCGCCTTCATCTAAAATACAGCCAGCAGGGTCGGGATTAAAGCCGCCTACTTGGTTTCAGCATGCCTGAGAGACTGCAGCGGGTCAGCAGGTGATTTTTGTGCCCCTTCTTGTTCATGCTTGTTTACTTTTTTAACTTTCTTCTTCACCATTGTGTACGGTAAAAATTGTGCCGTAAACCAAACTCGTAGAGAAGATGTCGAGGTACACCTTTTGCATGTTCCTGGTTGTAATGCAGGTGTGCTTAGCACCTGTGGCATCTGCACGTTGCCAGTGTAGTCAAGCGGGGAGTACAGTAGATATAGCTCATCAGCGTGCTGGGTGTTTTCAAAGGTGATATCTACAGCTAGCAACTAAACCAGAACAAGGCATAATAGTCTGCCCCTTTTTCAGGGCAATGCACCTGCCTTTTGTTGACTTCATGATCTATACATCATCTTGGCTCATTTTTTTTGCTGGTGCAACGTGAAAACCACCACAGCTGCCACGACCTTATGATGAGTTGTAATGATGTGAGTGGACACACATTCCGGGTGATGACTTCATGTTGATTATGACAGTCTCACTAGAACGGAAGCAAACCGCAGGCTGCACTTTCCCACTCTGCACACTTTTACAGATGGTTCACACACGTCGACTGCATCAGGAGCAGCCTTTGTCATTTTGAATGGCGCAGGCCGTGTGTATACGGTGTGGTGGTTCCATCTGGTGTGTCCAACAATTTCCTTTGATGCCGAGGTGATTGCCATGCAACTAGTACAGTTTCGCTTGGAAGGCAGACCTTCCTGCGCCGTCAGAATCTACTGGACAGCCTTTCACTTTTGTTAGCTCTTAATAACCCATTTAATCAGTCTGCTACCGTTAATTGCCTAAAAAAGACCCTTTGCCTACTTTGAAGTTTACTGCGTCTTTATAGCACATGCCAGCTCAAGCTCGTGTGTGGGTACGAGCTTGCGGATACTGTCACCCGCACTGATGCTACAAGAGGAGAGGAGGTTCGTGGAAGGTGGCCGAAAACTAGGGTGCGCTCTTTGCTGATAAAGGTTGGTCGCTTGGTGTGGCAGGAGACAAGTATCAACAACTGTGACAGTGAATTATATCGATGCACCCCTAGTGTACTTGACCTCCCTTCCCAAGGCAGCTACATTCAGAGGCTTTGTCAGCTCTTGAGATCACCGTTAGAGCCGCCATATCTTCCCCACCTACTGGACAATTTGAAAGCCGTGGATTCTCATGGAGCTTGCCAATTTCATTTCTCGAGCTATGCCTGAGGTGTGATGCTTATTTTTAGTCACTTGCATCTGAGCCCTGTTGTGCATGTAGTGCCAGCCCTTACCTTCCAGCACTCCGTAGTGTCGGCATTGGTGAGGGGTTTATTGAGCGTTTTATCTTGTATCTGCACTCCCACTTGCTGCACTTTGTGTTGAACTGGATGACCCCTAGTTATGTGCCACCCATGAACTGCATCTCTACGATACTGCGTCCAAAGGTCACAGTGCTTCGTGTGAACTCGTATCGGTGAGATGAGCGGAATGCCGTCTCAGCTCTGACTCATGACTTCTTTGAGAGTACTGCTCACACTTGTAATGTTTTCAAAACCTGAAATTTGGAGGGCTCATTGGTACTGCAAGAATGTACATGTTACGTTCAGAGTTCACTTTCGCAATACGCTGTGTAAGGCTTTATTTATCTTTGTGGGGGATAATTTTATTTTGTGTGCTTAATTTTATATCTAGGGAGTTGCGTTTAACGTTGTGTGATTGCCTTGGCGTGTGAATTATTTGTCTCCTCCCCTTGGTGTGTGAATTATTTGTCTCCTCTTGTGTTTGGTTCCTGGAAGTACGTGCTCACACTAGGCCTTCCATTTGATTTTAAATTGCGTACATGCAGTGAGCGGTGTATCGCGATATGTTTCCTTAGCGTGTACCTGCTGCTTTGTGCGAACTGAGTCGAGAACCTTCTCTCTTCTGCTCCGTTTTATGTTAACTTGTGCTTAGTGTTATTTTTAAACTTTCCTTCAATGTCCTGCTGTTACGTACTTCGGGGTGTTTTTTTTTTGTTCTTCAAATTGGCTTTTCCTTTAAAAATGTTTAGTTGGCCTGTAGCCGTATTTGTTTTTAAAGCTGTCATAGCCAAGCTGGAACAGGTCTGGTTGCCCGCAATTTTTGTCTTCAGAAAGTGTGGGGAAGGAGGGATATGGAATTGGAAAAGGTGCAGCGTGCAAACCACCTTGGCTTTGTGACTGGGCCTCATGATTTACATTTATTTTGACCTGTTAGCACACTCTGTGTATGTGTGTATTGAAAATTGTTTTCCTTTCCTGTTTAACTGCAGCATCACTTTGGGTGTCATTTGTACATGTTGAACTATGGTAGCATATAAAATGTGTTGTAGTCACTGTGAATGATTGTGTCTATGCATGATCCCATATGTATGTATGTAGTTGCATCACTGTGTGCATTGTGAGCAGTGTAATAATATGAAGTTTTATCAGTACCTGGCAACCACAAATGAAATAAAGAGACTGTTGCTGTTTCACGACACCTTTTTTTACACTTGGGGGTACTGGAACCCAGCATATTCCTCTGAAGGAAATGCCTCCCTGATTTTGCTCACGGCGCAACTTGTGATTACTACCGGGTGGTTTGGTCCAAGAACTTTCCATATCCAGCGGACAAATTGCCTGTAGGCAACGTGCCGGTTTCACCCTGAAATAGTAAATTTAATCAGTTGAGTAGCAATAACAAAACTGAAGAAGCAGTACTAGTGCAATGAAAATTACCTTTTATCTGCTCTAGAAAACCCTTACGTTGCTACAAGTCTTTTTTTTAAGACTTATTCAGTCACAGAACTTGAGTGGCTTTAAATTCTGCAGTAATTGTATACCAACCAAATGACAGCAACAGTTAATGTATACAGGTGTATCTCAAGTCCTTGTACTGGCTTCAAATGTTCAGGAACACAACAATTCTGAAATCTAGAATTGTGAATAGCATTGTTGCGCCAATAAAGGTGCCGGATCCATGGTTTTGTAGAAAACCTGTGGTCCTATAAAATAAACAAATCGGGCGTTTCTCGTCCCCCAAAGTATAGGTGGCTAATATGAGGCCTCGCTAGCCAAAGGAAGTGCCACAAAGAATTGCCAAGATGAAAACTCGAAAATCGTTAGAACAAAATGGTTGCAATTACGAAAAAAAAAATGCGTGAGTGCGCGCATTAACCAAAGTCCAAAAATACCTGTGAAACTCCGGGTCACCCACTATGCCTGGTCGGTCCTCCATGAGCCAGTAGTAGGCGATTTCGAGCGCGTGAATATTTATGACACCCTGAGTGAATGTCGGGTGCGCCGTTATGCAAGACTCTCCCGCCGGAATCGTGGCATCGACGCGGGGAATTTCCCGGCAACACTTCGACTCGAGCGACTTGGGCATCGGTCGGCAGTGGCCGCAAGTGCACCTTTAAGAAAATAAGACACATTTCTAGTCGCCGGTGCGGTACAAGCGAAGTGGAAACGCATTCCGCCCAAACAGCCGTATCCACAAAGGGCCCGCGGTCTGCGTTTGTTAGCACTAGTTAGCACTAGCAGTAAAGTCGCACTGACCCGGCCAGGTAACGCGCAGTTTTTTAATATAATGAACAAAGTGCGGCTTTTAGCCAGGAAGGTAATTCTTAAATGCTTAAATGCGCCAAGTGTGCACATCTGCTGCAGCCTACCAGTTCACGTTGCCCAACCTCCAGCGTTCTGGGTCGTCGTCGTCGCCGCCGCCCGCGTCGACGCCGTCGTCGCCATTCTCCGAGTCGCTGCTGGCCAGCGGGTCGAATTGAAAATGTTTTGCCGCTACTGCCGCAGCAACATTTAAAAAATCCGGCGGAAACGACTCATCCGAGTCTGACGATTCAGACATGACTGCGCGAGCAAGTGTGGACCGCGTGCAATCCGTAGCAGACGAGGCGGAGCACGTCCCTGACGTCACGGGTGAGACCGTGACGTAAGACTTCCCGCTTGCTGGCTGGCCTTCGAACGGCCATTTTCCCGCGCGGCGACCGAATTTGAAACTGGTTGCAATAAACGTGCTACAATTAATTTTATGTTGGCTGACGGCTTTCGGTTACATTTTCGTAATTATTGGGCCAATAGGTATTCTTTACAGCATAAAAACTGAAAACGAGAAATTTGATGTCAGTACTCCTTTAAATGTCAAGTGGACATCGCTGAGGAAATTAAAAAAAAAATTTCACAACATAGCTTCTTCTGCTGCTACAAGCACGGGCATTCAAGAACGTGACGTAAGCATATGCCTTCCTTCACTTTTTGAAGATGCCCCAAAAATGCCCCCATTTCAATCGAGCTATCGCTAGATTAGGGTTTCTTTTCGTTCCTTGTTTACGTAAATTCTCCATGTCATTCAATGAAACTGTGACGAATGGCCACGAGAGTGATTGGCCATGCGAGTGAGCCAGCAGAACGACAACGACGATGACAAAGAAGAGGGGCCGCGCGTAAGTGATCGCGGAGGCTGGAACGGCAACGGCTGGAAGCGAAGCGGCGGAACAGGGCGCAGTCCGTGGGAACTTCCCCGTGAGACGCCTGGGCCACCCTAGACGGGACCGCGCTACCCTCCGCCAAGGCTCGAGAGCTCGTCTGGGCGCCGTCATCGAGGTGGTGGTGCGCCGACTGCTGACGCGCCATTCCGGCTGTTGGGCGCTGCCGTTCCTGCTGTTGGAGCGCCTAGAAACGCGTCGTGATCGACTGAGAGTGAGCTGACTGGCCTATTAGGCATTGCTCTCGGACCTTGTGAACTCCGAGGTTACTTGTGTATCTTTGAACTGTAGACTGTGTGTACGTGTGACCGAAACCCATCCTCTCTGTTACATCCCGACCTCTACTATGCTCACGTCCTGTGCTTGTCCTCCGTCCTCTTAAATATATTCTTCGACGTGTTAAACAGTGTTCGTCTACTGCCTGCCTGCGTGGTCCTTGGCCCATTCATAACAGAAACATTGAGTTTACGTTTCGCGCGTGACGTAACTTCTATGATGCAGCTGGCGCTGGAGACTTACGGCGCTACTCGCGGGTCCATCATACGCTGCAGCCAATCAGATCTACCGACCTTCGGTGAAGCCGCCCGTGGTTTGGGCGGTTTGGGCGGCATCTATGCAAGCGAGCTTCCGATACGGCGTATCTTTCTACGCCGATCGTCGATCGTCGCCATCCGTCACTTGAGCTCAGCTGAGTTTGCGGCTGCAGCACGTCGTTTACGATATATGAATAGCTCGGAAAATCAAACAGCGTCTTCCGCAGGCGCGAACATTACGCGGCAACCTCGGAAAGCATCGGCCTGCACGGTGGTCAATCACTGCTCAAGAATAGGAACACACCGCCGCAGCTAAAATTTATCGCCGCTCGCCCCAGCTCTATTATTACTGAAAATCAGTTTACAAATGCGTATGGGGGTGACAGTGCGGTGAGAGATTCCGCCTAAGGTCTTTTTAGGCGTTGAATATTTAAGCAGTGACCAAATAACGGCGGCGACACTGAACCTTTCTGCGTAGCGCGGCCTCGGGGGGACCTCTTTGCCGCTACAGCGCCCCACGTAAGAAGCGCAATCGGGCAGCTATCAATTTGTGGAAATTGTCAAATACTGTCGTGGGCGAGGATGTTATGTCTGGGGTTTGCATTATTCTAGAACTGATGTGCCGACACTAACACGGCGGATGAAAGAGCCGTGCAGCCAATGATGGGTGTAACATGCACGTCCGCTGCTAAAAAAAAGCGCGATGTACCACCGAGCGGAGCGAATGCTTGCGCGTATGCCGGAGTGCAAGGGACTTACTAAGTGTTTTTAGGATGTCTTGTTCCCGAGCGTATCAGCTAGTAGGAATAATAGTGCGTTGAGGGGGAAGAATAGAGCGAAAGCTCTAGGCTTAATAGCCTTCAGTATCGTATTTAGGGCCTCTTTATGTGGAGAGAGCTCGGCGTTTTTCAGTCAGTAGATTTGTTACTCTAATGCAGGCAGTGCCGAAGCTCTGCAGTGGAAGGTTTCAAACAGGGTATTTTGTAGGGATGTTTGACATTGAAAAGAAGTAACAAGCTTTCTGTTGAGAAAATGTATTCAAATCATATTAACCTAATACTCGCCATGATCACCGAAAGTAGTAGTAATAGTATAAACGTGTATTTGCCGCAAATAGCAAAGGAGCGGAGGATGATCTCCTGCGTTGGTCTTGAGGTGATCATCGCCTTTGGTTGGCGTCCCTTGTCCGGTATGCCATGGCCTGCCACAGAACGAAGAGCCCGGTTTACCAGAGCACGCTGGTTTTCCAGGACCGCGCTGGTGAGCACGGCCTCCCACTGCTCCGGTGATGGCGCCAGGACCTCCTGTAGTTCCTTAACACCCTTACACTTCCACACCATGTGATATGTGGTGTTGGGCGTTCCGCTGCGGAACTGGCATTCAAAGCTGTATAATGTGGGGTACATCATACGCAATAGTGTGGCATGTGGGAAGGAATTTGTCTAAAGTCTTCGTAGTTGTGTTGATTCTTCTCTGGTGAGCCTTTGATGTGGAGGTGGGTATTTCCTTCTTGTAAGCCAGAGGTGTTCCAAGATGTTTTTGCTTCGTTTGGCATTGGGATGGCTGTGTGGCATCCCGGCAAGACGTGTGTTCCCGTTAAGGCAACTTCCTGGAGTGAGAGGTCTCGGGCTATGGCATCGGCTGCTGCGTTACCTTCTAGGGATTCGTGCCCCGGTGTCCACACGATGTATATGTCTATTGGGTTTCGGCGTGCCTGGATAGTCGCGTAATATTCGAAGCGCCGTTTTAGACATTCGTCCTTTTTGGTAATTCCTGCAGGCCGCTTGCGAGTCTGTGAGCACTCTGATTCGCTCTTTGGTTTCCGGCGCTGTGGTGACGGCAAGCGGAAGCGCTGCCTCCTCCAGCGAGTCCGTGTCTCCCGTCTTCATTGTTGCCGATGATAGGTGGGAACCTTTGAAGTCTACAACGCTTATTGTATGAACTCGTTTATTTATTCAGCTTGGATACGCTGCCGCATCAACGTATCTTCAGTTTTGATGGTTTCTGTAGGATCTGTGGAGTGCTTTCGCTCTGGCTTCGCAACGCTTCTTGTGGTAGACGGGGTGCATGTTTCGAGGGATACTTGCCACTTCGATGTGGGTTCTTAAATCGAGGGGGATGCGTTGTTTTTGGTGTTCTGTTTCTATTGGGCCCTCATAGTTTAGGCGGCACAAGGTAGCTCTACCATACAAAAACAAAAACGTTTTCTTGTCATAAGCCCGTTGCTTGCCTGAAATAAAGCGGTAGCTTAGAATGAGGGCAAACTTAAATATTCTCATCAGAATTTTCCCGTCAACTTTGAACGATAAAAAAACTCCGCTACTTCTTCTGCTCAGCTACGAATGTTAGAATATGGCTTATTTCATATACCCCAAGCAGTTTCTGTGGTCCAGACCTTCATGTTTAAACTCAGAAAGGGTTGTCTCCAGTTTTTTAAGGAAGGTAGGTTTTCTTGGGCCACCAGAAAGCAAAATTTTGGAAAGTATTTTGGATATCCGTGACTGGAAACAGTGAAACTGTTATTGGTGAGCCTGTTCAATAGTGCAATGATGGGACTTGTCAATGTGAGTGCAAGCGGTTGGTAAACGAGAGAGAAGTGTAGTGGGTAAACCGAACAGCGCATGAAGGGAATGGTGGAAAAAGAGCGGGAAGGAGCGACACGTTCTGGGAAAAGAGTAGTGCACAATCGAAAAGGATCGGAGCGGTCGCCATAGAACGGTGTAGTGTAGCTTTACCAACTACACAAGGCTTGATCTGGTTAAGTCCAAATTCAGGGTAGGTGGAAGAAAC